>NW_020957176.1:0-34352 GCF_003031625.1 Empidonax traillii | reverse complement strand
CTGCTGCTTCCCACTCACCTCTTCTCCCCGTCCTTGCAGTTGGGGCAGGTACAGGCCATCCTCCTCCTCTTCTCCCCGGGCTGGATCTCTCCAGACAGCGCCTGCTCCATCTGGAGCTGGATCTGGGTGGGGCTCAGCCCGCTGATGGTCAGGTTGTTGCCGGACACGTTCTGCACCGTCAGCTGCTGCTGGCCTGGGGGAGGAAAAGGGGATGAGCAGCCAGCCACGCTCCTTCCAGGGCTCCTGCCAAACCCTCTGCAGGGGTTGGCTGGAGGGAAGACCCCCCAGGAGCACGGGACACCCCAAAAGCCACCCCACCCCGCCCCACATGCAGCACAGCCACAGCTCCACCCCACCCCACCCTCCCACTCCCCTCCGGGTAAGTCCCTTTTTCCTGAATATACTGTGCGGTTTTTCAAAGTTTTCGGTTCAGACCCTTCCAGGAAAACGGGCTCTCAGAGGAGGAAATAAAAAAAGAAACTTTGAAAAAACGTGCAATATATTGAGCAAAAGAACGGGACTTACCCCGGGCCCTCAGGGGCCGCTCCAGGCCCCCGGCGCTCGGAGACGAGGCGGCACCCGGAGAGCCGCGGCGGGCGCTGGAAAGAAGAAGATGGGATCGGCGTCAGCAAAGCGGGATCGCTGCTCCCAGGGCAGCAGCAGCAGCAGGAGCAGCGGGAGGAGGGAAAGGAGGAGTGGGATTTGGCAGCAGAGCAAAGCAGAGGGGTGATGCCGGACAGGGGGAGCGCGGGCAGAGCTGGGACACCTTCCCGGGATATCCGCCGGGAAGGGAGCGCCAGGCCGGGGGTTGGAGCAGCTCTCTGGTGGCTCTGGAGGTGGGAATGTCCTCGCTGAGACCCGACTCAGCTCCTTACACAGCCAGCAGGTCCTACCAGTCGCCTCCGCATCTGCCCACGGCATCTCCCTCCCCCAATTAAATCGTTCCAATTAAAACCCCCCCTGGAAGCCAATCCCGGGGGAACGGCGGCCAAAGGTGGAGCAGGAAACCACACAGCCCATGTTCTGCTGACATGGGCTTTAGTGGAGCAAGAAGGAACAGCTTCCCAGTGCCAAACCGAGGTGCTGCTGGCACAGGAGCCACGGCCAGGCAGCAGGTCTGGCTGGATCGGGAGGGAGATGGAACTTCCCGCAGACACAGCTCCCTCCCCTCGGCTCCCCGGGGGGCTTTGGGGGCAGGAGCAGGGACACGGTGGCTGCAGGGACATGACTGTCCTGGAATGGGGGCCTGAGGTGCACCAGGGCTCCCTGTGGCTCCTGGGCCATGTCTGGCTGCTTTTGGCTTAAGGAAAGATCCCAGGAGGTGAGTTCACTCCCTGGGAATGGTGATCCCTCGTTATGGAGCTGGAAGGACAGGACTGTGGGAATTCCCTCTGCTGGGTCAGCTGCCGGAGCCCAAACCAGCAGCCATCGCTCCCAGGGCATGTAGGGAGATGTCCCAGCACTGGGATTGGGATTTGGAAATGTGATCCACGGCAGGGGAGGCTGCAGGGGGGGTAATGCCATTGCACCACATTCCTCTGCCTGGCCAGGGAGAAAAAAAGACCCCCAAAAAAAAAACACCTCAAAAAAAAAAAAACTCAAAAAAAAAAAAGACACATGAAAAAAAAATTCAAAAAAAGACACCCCAAAAGAAAGACCTCTTGAGGCCTTGGGCACAGCTCAGTGTCCCTGTGCAGAGCTCTGAGGAGATGGAGCTGGGCTGGGCTCCCGGGAAGCCTCTGATGCTCCTGATCCTCTGCCACGTTCCCTCCCCGGCCCAGCCAACCAGGATGGGCTTGGGACCACCCAAAACCCACCCCAGGAATCACTCAGGGAGCCACGGGAGCTGCTGACGTGGCACAGCCCCCCCAGCCTCGGGATGTGCTCCAGGAGGGGATCCCCCCCACGTGTCCCTGTCCCTCCTTCCCAGCCCGCTCCGGGGCGGATCCCAGCCCACCTCCGGCGTTGGTGATGGTGACGGGCACGCCCTGGACCTGCACCCCGTTGATGTTGATGGTCTGCATGGCCTGGGCAGCAGCTGCCAGCTGGGCAGCGTTCAGGCTCAGGATGCCCCCGGCCGGGGCGATTTTGGGCAGCGGGCGCTCCTTGCGGGTTTGGGGTTTCCGGGAGCCCCCCGGGCCAGGGCTGCGGGACACGGGGCTGCTGCAGGACGATCCCGACGGAGCCACGGCCATGGCTGAGGCCTCCTGGAGCACCACGGTCTGCAGCTCCCCTGAGGGGGTTTTGAAGTAGACCTGAGGGGGGCAGAGAAGGGGGGTGAGGTTGAGAATGGTTCCTCTCCCCCCCATACCCACACCCACCCCAGGGATCGTGGAATCACGGATGGTTTGGGTTGGAAGGGATCTTAAAGATCAACCAGTTCCACCCACCCAGGGACACCTTCCCCCACCCCAGCTTGCTCTGAGCTCCATCCAACCAGGCCAGGGACACTTCCAGGGACGGGAATCCTGCGATGAGCCCGAAACCTTTTAGATCCTCCTCCAAAACCCTCAAAAAAACCCCTTCAGTTCCTCCTCCTTCGGAACCCTCACGAAACCCTTCAGTTCCTCCTTCAAAACCCCTTCAGCTCCTCCTTCAAAGCCCTCCAGTCCCCAAACCCCGAGGCCGAGGGGAAGGGCACCGGGAGGGGGTACCTGGGTGGGAGTGGGCTCCGCCGCCTGGATCTGGAAGTTCTGGGAGGATTTCTGGGGCACGGTGGGCAGCGTGGCCGAGGCCGCCTGCACCACGCGCAGGGCCTGCTGCGGGATCTGCACCACCTGCGACTCCTGCTTGGGCTGCTGCACCACCTGCACCTGCTGCACCACGGCCGGCTGCCCCGCGCCGGGGCTCTGCACGATCAGCAGGTTGCTGCCGGCCTGGATGATGTTCTCGGCCGTCGTCTCGATCAGCACCGTCTCCACCTGCTCGGCCACGGCCACGGCGGGGGGCTGGGCGGGGGACGCGGCCTTTTTGCGGGGCTTTTTGCCCGCTTTGGAAGGGCTGTCCGCGAGCAGCTGGGCCGGGGCGCCCTGCTCCGGGCACACCACGCCGCTGCCCGCCAGGCTCAGGGTCACGTTGCCGCCACCCGGGAACTTCACCACGCCGGCCGCGCCCGGCGCCGCCGCCTTCTGCGCCGGGGCAGGTTTGATGGGCACGGGCTTGTGAGAGGAGGAGGAGGACGAGGAGGAGGAGGAGGAGGAGGAGGAGGAGGAGGAAGAGGTGGTGGAGGAGGAGGAAGGTGCCAGGATGGCCTGGTTGGTGGCCGGGATGATCTGGATCTGGTTGGCCAGGTTGGGCTGCACCTGGATGGCCTGAGCCCCGCCGGGCACCGCCTGGTACTGCAGGCTGGAGGAGGAGGAGGAGGACGAGGAGGGCGAGGAGGAGGACGAGGAGGACGAGCGGGAGCCCTTGTTGAGCACGGCCGGGTTCTGGATGGCGAAGACCAGCTGCCCCCCCGGGTAGGAGGTGCCCACCTGGGAGCCCTGGATCTGGAAGAGGTTCCCTTTGGAGGACAGGATGCCGATGCTGCTCTTGGCGGTGCCCAGGGGCAGCGGGGCGGGTTTGATGGGCACCAGCTTGCGGGGCGTGGGCTGGGGGGGAGCCGGGGGGGTCACGGCGGCCTCCACGGCGGGGGGGCCGATCTTGCTACATGTGGCTGCCAGGAGGGCCAGGGGAGAGGGCTGGGAGTCCTGGGAACGGGAAAAACAGGGACGTTAGGGATGGGAAGTTGCGCCAAACACCCCAAAATCCACCCACCCCCATCACACCCCCTCAGCACGAATTCCAAGACCACCCTGTGATATGGACCTGAGAGATCCTCCAGGGAAACAGAGAGCAAGGAGGGGGAAGAACCCTCTGGAAGAGCTGGGATTGGGAATAAACCCTGGAACAACCCTGTGGAAGAGCTGCTGTCAGGAGTGGGCAGAAGCCCCGAGCGCGGCTCCCCAGCCTGTCCTGCCCCCAATCTTTCCCCTGCCACATTCCCAGCGGCCATTCCCGGTTCCTGCCGCATCCCAGGCCATGTCCCCATGTCCCAGGGGGTGCCAAGGCTGCCCTGGGCTCACCTGGGTGCCGGAGGCCGCGGGCTGCAGGTACTCGCTGGGGCTGACGGCGGCAGTCGCGGCCATGCTGGCCCTGGAGCTGCTGGGAGAGAACATGGATCAGCACATGGATCAGCACATGGATCAGCCCATGGATCAGCACATGGATCAGCCCAGAGAGCCCATCCTGAGGCTCCCCAATCCCAGGGGATGCTCCTGGGACCCCCCAGGCCTGCGGGGGGGGCCATGTCCAAGGGGCTGCAGAGCTGCACCAGCCCCTCCCCATCCGTGTCTGCCACCCAAGGGAATTCCCAAAGAGCATTCCCAGCGTGTTTTCCTCATTTGCCAGACCCTCGTTTTCCTGCAGCCCATTCCTGAAGCCACCCTCTTCCCCCCCCAAAAAAAGGGGATCCTTCAAAGCAGCAGCAGGTTGGTGCCCACAAAGCCAAAATCCACCCTGGTTTTCCAACTCTGGGAATCCAAAAGGACAAGAGTTTTTGGGAAAAATTCCTGGGTTTTTTTAAACACAGTTTCTTTTTAAAGGTTTAAACCAAGGCAAAGAGGCCCCCAAATCCTCCCAGCTTGGCTAAATCTTTTGCTCTGGATTTGAACACGTCTCAGCTTTGACGTGTCCCTTGGAGAATTCCCCATCCAGCAGCTGCTCCAGAAACAATTCCCTGGATAAGGTGGCAGGGAGGACCTGGGAATGTGGAGCCTGGGAACGTGGAGCCTTCCCTGGGCCAGCACCAGCTCCAAGGCTCCTCTCCCACAGCACACAAATCCCTGGGAAGAGCCAGGTGGGAGTCCCAGGCTCCTGGAAGGGCCCAGGAATTGGGGATGAGTCGCCTCACTCCTTGGCAAAGGAATTCTCATTCCCTTGCAGCCCCCTGGGGATGATGGAACGGGTGCCCAGCGCTGGCCTGGGATGAAAGGGAAGGCTTTTCCCGGAAAAGGGGGAGCTTTCTTCCCAGAAAAGCCGGGATTTTGCAGGGCTGCACCCTCCCTTTGAGCGGGATTAGGGCCAGGCTGGGGATTAACAGCAGGGCAGGGACACAGCAAGGCCCAGATCCCATTATCCCGGAGAAATAACGAGGGACAGGATCCAGGGGGATCCCCCCGTACAGGGAATCTTGGAATAATCTGGGATTTGGGAGGGGCCAGTTTAAATCCTGGGACAGCGCAGGATTCCAGGAACTTCCCAACATCCAGAGGCTGAATTTTGAAATTCCCGGGTGTTTTGAGGAGGAACAAGAGGACAAGCTGGAATGAAGGGAACTGGGATGGTTGGAAGCAGCTCCTTGCTTTGGAAAGGGTTTCCCAGGAGGGGGATTGAGGGGATCAAAGCCACCACAACCCCCTCCCTGGGAAGTCCCAGCGGCAACAATCCAGGTTTTCCTGAACGGCTCAGACCCTGCTGTGCTGCACAGCGCAGGAATCCCACCGTGGGAACCTGCCCACATCCCACCAGGGGGATGAATTCCCTCCTTAAACCCAGACCTGACCCCCCATCACCACAGACCCCCTCGGCGATCCGAAGACCCCCAGCCCAGGGACCCCCCAGAACTGACCCTCCCACCCCCGGGGACCCCCCGAGCATCCCGGGCATCCTCGGCCCGGGGATCCCCAGACCTGACACTCCCCCCTCCATCCCCGGGTGACCCCCCACGACCCCGCACCTCCCTCCCCATCCCGGGCCCCCTCCGGCCCCTCCGGGCGGGTCCCGGGGGAGGCGGGTCCGAGGGCCCGGGCCCGCCCCCGACCGGGCCGACGGCGCCGGAAGCGCGGCCCTCCCGGCCGGGACCTGGGTCTGGGCAGGCCGCGGGTCCCGCCGGGGGGCGCCCGGCCCCACCACAGCATCCCCCCGCCGCCCCCCGGCCCCGCTCGGCCCGCACTGACCGGGGGGGCGGCGGCGGCTCCGACCCGCTCACGGCGCCATCTTCGTCCTCCGGGCACCGCCCTGCGCGCCCCGCCCCGCCGCGGCCTCGCAGCCAATCCCCGCCCGGCTCTCCGCAGCGCTGCCCAATCGGAGCAGAGATGGCGGCAGGCCGGCCAATCCGCTGTGGGTCACCGGTTGATGGGCAGCTCCGCCGTGCAATAGGACGCGGAGAGCGGGGTGACGGACGGAGGTGGAGAGCCAATGGAAGGGCGG
Source organism: Empidonax traillii (assembly GCF_003031625.1). Lineage (NCBI taxonomy): Eukaryota > Metazoa > Chordata > Aves > Passeriformes > Tyrannidae > Empidonax > Empidonax traillii. Next base: position 28,163 of record NW_020957176.1, on the reverse strand, counting down.
ATTTTTGATTGACAGGTCATGGAGCCAATGGGGTCAAGCCCAGGCAGTGACCGGCCGCTGGTTGAGTGACAGCAGGCGGGGGGGTGAAACTTCATCGTGGGCGGGACCAGAATGAAACGCGCCTTCCGATTGGTGGCAGTAGTTGATTGACAGCAAGATCGGGCAATGGGAGGCGCGAGGATGCAGAACCGCGCCTGTGATTGGTGGAAGGTTGGGGGGGAGCCATTCGGGGCTGATGACGTCACGGGGTCCCCCCGAGGGTGGGGGGAGTCCCGGGGAACACCCGGGGGGGGCCTGGACCCCCCTTTTCCCATCACCGATCCCTGGGGACACCCCCAGACCCCCCCCATCCCCATCACCGACTCCTCAGGGAACCCCCAAACCTCCTCACCGGCCCCCGGAGCACCCCAGACCTCCCTCACCCATCACAGACCCCTTGGGACCCCCCCACTCATCACTGACGCCTCGCAGGATTTGGGGGGGGGGCGGGGGGTCCCCGACTTGGTGGCGCCCAGCAGTGGCTCCCGAAGGGCCCCCAACTCCCCCCGGTGGGGGTCCAGTCACAAAGATTGGGATGTCCAGGGGGTTTGGGGTTCTTGGAGGGTTTTGAGGTGTTCTATCCCCGTCAGGGGGTTTGGGGTTCTTGGAGGGGTTTGAGGTGTTCTATCCCCGTCAGGGCTCCAGAGGGCTTGAGGGGGTCCCCAGCCCCCTCACAGAGGTTGGGGTGCTCGGGGGAGAATTCAGGGTACCAGAGGGGGGTCAGGGGTGCCCAGTTCCCACCACCACATCCCTCCCCCCATCCCAGTGTCCCCCCCCACCCATCCCACAAACCCTCCAGAGGGGCGTCCTCCCCACCCCACCCCACGACCCCCCTGCCCCGGTGCCAGCGCTGCCAGCCCGGGGGGTGCCCAGCTGGCTCTCCAGCCCCCCCACGGGCCCAGCAGCTCCCAGTGGAGCCAAATAATTGCCCGGTGCTTTGTTGTGCCGTGTCTGTGGCCGCGGGGCCTCCCATTTGTGGGAACCTGCTGCGGCGGGAGCGCCTCCCTTTAATTACCCTCCTCCCTCCCTCCCTACCCCCCTCCCTCCCCGCTTACTCACAGCCTGGCACCGCCGCCCCCGCGCCCCCAGACCCACCCGGGGGTCCCCCAGGGCGCAGCTGAGGGGGTTGGGGTCGGGCAGACCCCCCTCACCCCCGGGGTTCCATCCTGGGGTGGAAGGAAGGGGGGATTTGGGGGTGGGGGACACCCGTGGGCACCCTTGGGATGGGCTCTGGCTCCGGCCCTGCTTGGAAAAGCCCCGGGAAGCAGCACAGGTGTCCCCAAGGACACGGGGATGGCCTTGTGTGGGATGTGGCACCGACCCCAAACTTGTCCCTGCACCCCAGAGAGGGACCCAGCACTGCCAGGGGACACTCACGGGGCACTGGGCCAGGGGACACCCAGAAGGGGACCAGGGAGACCCCAAAAGCTCAGCTCAGGCTGTCAGGGACATCCCACGTGGCATTGCCACCTTCTAGCAGGGACACACAGGTTGGCACAGTGAGGCTGGGATGGGCACATGGGGACATGGGGACACACAGTGAGGGCCACGGTCAGGCCTCACCAGGGGGGCCTGGAGGGCCCAGAGGACCCAGAGCTGTGACAGGGGGTGAGGACACGCCACCCCCTGCGGTGCCCAGCCCTGCTGTCCCTGTCCCCAGCCCCTGCCACCCTCCCCGTGCCCTGAGCCAACGGGATTTGTGCCCAAGCCCACGCTCAGTTACGGGAATTGTGGCACCTCCTCACTGCCAGCCTGGCCCTGTGCCCGGGCCCCTTCCCAGCCCAGATCCCTGTCCCTGGAGCAACCACGTGTCCCCGTTCCCAGGCCCACTGTGTGTCCCCACGTCCCCAGTGCAGCCCAGTGTCCCTGTCCCCGATCCCCCTTCCCACTGCATCCATGTGCCCATTCCCATCCCTGTCTCCAGTGCCACTGTGTGTCCCTGTCCCCATTTCAGCCAGGAATTGTCCTTCATGTGCCTGCATGATCCATGTCCCCAGAGCAGCCCGGGGTCCCTGTCCCCATCCCCGATCCATCCCCCCATTCCATCTGCATCCCCATTCCCCATCTCCTCCACATCCCTGCGCCCCATTCCCAGTGCAGCCGTGTCCCTGTCCCCAGTGCAGCGGTGTCCCTGTCCCCAATGTCCCCTCCCTGTCCCAGCCGCGTGTCCCTGCGCTCATCCCTCCCCTCTCCATCCCCACGCCCCCATTCCCGCTGCCTCCACGCGCCCCATCCCGCTCCGTGCCAGGCAGGTTTCCCCATGCCCTGAGTGACAGCCGGGCCCGGCCGGGAGCAGATACGGCGGCGAGATTAACGCGGGGCTAATTAAACCCCAAATTACGGCTCCCATTTAACCCCGCTCCCAGCCGGCAGCTCCGTCGCCGCGTCGCGGAGAGGTCGAGTCCCGACAGTAATTCCTGCTGCCGGGGAGGAAACTGCTCCCTCCGGGCACGCCGTGACCTGGCACGCACCGCGGGCACGGGAATCCCGTCGCGATAATCCCGATAGGAATCTCTGCCAGGCAGGCAGGTGCCCTTGTCCTCGGGGAGCAGGTGGGCAGCGCCGTGCCGGCTGTTCCCGGGGGTGCCAGCCGGTCCCGGGGGTGCCAAACCTTCCCAGGGACACCACGGCTGGCACGGGGCTGGATCCTGGTCCCCGTGATGGCACATCTTGGGGACAGGGATGGGGTTATGTCCCACCGTTTACTGGGAGCACCCTAGGGCGAGTGTGACACCCCCCTGGGAAGTGGGATCACTCCGTGGGGCTGTGATGACCCCATGGGGGCTGTGACCACTCTGTGAGAACTGTGACCACCCCACGGGGCCTGTGGTGACCCCATGGGGGCTGTGACCACCCAGAGCCACCCCCGTCCCTGACCCACCTGGCATCGTGCCCACCGTGCCACCCCCAGCAGTCTCGGGGTCCCCCCCCAGGTTCCCGTCACCACCTCGGGGGGGTTCAGCGTCACCCCAGAGTCACCCCCTCGGGGCTGTCTGCGCGTGGGGCCCCCCAAAACCTCCGGGGAGGATCCCAGAGTGACTCTCCCCGTCTGAGGCCCCGGGGCCACCCACAGGGATGTCCCCTCGGGACGGGGCGACCCAGACGGCGCAGCCCCGTGGCACCCGCTGCAGACCCCCCCGGGGTTACCCCCCGGCATCAGCACCCACGCGTGTGGGTGGGTGCACAGGGACGTGCTCACAGGCACGCCGAGCACCGGGGGGGTCACACGCGTGGATGAACCCCCCCCACACACACCCCTGCACGGACATGCCCCGACCCCAGAGCCGCCCCCTAATTGGTTTTATGGTAGAGCAGGAAATTGCGGCCCTTTCCGGAGCCGGGAGCGTTTGAAGTGCTCGGCCCCCAGGGCTGGGAGGGGGCTCGGATGTCCCTCTGTCCCCCCTTGGAACTTGAGGGGACATCCCTGCTCTTCCATCCCTCCCTCCATTCCCTTCTCCTGGGGAGACTCTCCTACTCTCTCCCTCCATCCCTCCATCTCTTTGTCTCTCCATCCCTCCCTCCATCCCCCCCCGTTCTTTCCCTGGTGTCCCCAACCCCAATCCTGTACCCCCCTGCCCCGTGCCAGCCCTTCCCACCACCCACGGGGCACACCGAGGGGCCTGTCCCCCCTCCCAGGGGCAGCTCTGGGGGACTGGGGGGGTCGCTGCTGCCTCGTGCCCACCCGCCCAGGGGGTCCCGCTGAGGTTTTGGGGAGCACCGACCCCTCCTGCCCCCACCCCGGCTCCTGCAGGACCCAGAACCCCCCCAGTCACCCCTCGGTCCCCCCCCCATCCCTTCCCGGAGCGGCTGGAGCGGCTCCTGCTGCCTGATCACTGCGAGGGGTTGGAGGCGTTTGCCTCTTGCCTTATAATTTATGCAAATGAGCTCTGTAATTAGCTGTAATTTCAAGGCACAGCTCGGGGTTGCAGACAGAGGAGATCCCCCCTGGAACGCTCCGGCATCACCGCAATTCCCTCCCCGTTTGTGATCCCAGCTGAGGCTCCAGCTCTGCTTAGGGGGCTCCAGGACCCCCCCCCAGACTCCTGGACCCCCAAATCCTGCTCCTCCAGGTCCCCACTGCCCCATCCAGCCACAGCATCTCAGCCCCCCACGGTCCCCCGGGCACCTCCCGGCATCTCCTGCCCCCCTAACCCAGCAGAGATGTTTTGGGAGGGGTCTTGGGGTCCGGTGCCAGTGGGATGAGGAGGGTCAGGGCCTTCCCAGATCCCTGTCCCTGGAGGAGACACACCGAGTGTCCCTCATCTCTCCCTGGAGAGGATGGGAACGGCTGGGATAGGAGCCATCCCACAACTGGGATCCCTGGCCAGGGACACATCTCCCTCCCACCAGCCCAGTCCTTGCAGCACTGGGGAGACTGGGAGGACACCCCGAGGGGAAGGGACAGGGGACGTGCCACATGTGCACGATGCACTGGGAAGGGAACAATCTGGCAAGCAGGGGGGCAGCCAGGGAGCCCAGGGCCACTACACCGGCCCCAATAACACCTGGGGGTCCCCTCTCTTCTGAATCTTCCCAGGCAGGCAGAAGGGCTGGCAGTGAGACCCTGGAACCGTGTCCCCCCACATCCCCCTCATAACGTCCCACGTGCCCCACGGAGCACTCGTGTGTGTTCCCCCCCATCCCTGCCCTGCCAGCCCCCTCAGCCGCTCGTCCTGCCCCTTCACACCCCAGGGGTCCCCATCCCGGTGTTCCCATCCCGGTGTCCCCATCCCAGTGTCCCCATCCCGGTGTCCCCATCCCGGTGTCCCCATCCCGGTGTCCCCATCCCGGGAGCTCCATCCCAGCTCCTGCCCCAGCCCAGCCGTCGTGCCACGCTCACCCCACCGGCGGCCGCGTTTTGGTGGCGGCGGCGCTGGAGCCATTCCCTGGGATGATGAAAACCAGGAGAGTTTTCCCCGGGGCGAAGGAGTTCCCCGCACCCTCCGCCCGGCCGGGCGCTTGGCAGGCTGGCCGGGGAGTGTGGGCACGCCGGGATCGCGGCGCTACCGGCCCGGTCCCGGCTCTGGAGAGGCACCGGAGCCCTTTCCCATGGGATTCCGGGCAGGGTGGGCTTCCAACGGGGGTCCCCGCGCGGCTGTGGCCGCCCCCGGGCAGGCCCTGGGGGTTTGGCTGTGGAAATGGGGACACGACGCGCCGGTGATTAAGTGGCTCCACTGGTGTTGTCACCCGGCAGTCCCGAGGTTTCTCGGCAGCCTCGGGGGGGGCACAGGGGAGACGGGGAGGTTTGGACATGCAAGGCTGAGCAGGGATGGGGTCGCTCAGCACCTCCTGGACCCTTCTGGGTTGCCCCAAATCCCGTCTGGGTCATGGTGGGTCCTGCAGCGATTATCCCACTCCCTCCTGCCGCGGGTCCAGCTCCGGCCCCAAAACTTGTCCCCTGTGTCCATCCCTGTCCCATTTATCCCGTGGCACAGGGCTGAGCCACAGCGGGGGGCACTGAGCCCCCCACGGGGACAGGTGACACCCCCGGGGACAGGGGGCAGGTGTGACGCCCCCGGAGTGGGGAGACAGACAGACACCCAAGAGGGTGGCAGGAGGAAGGTGGGCACCTGTGTGTGTCATCCCCGGGTGGGGGGACAGCTGTGGGGTGCCCGGGGGGACTGGCAGGAGGAGGGCGGCCACCTGTGTGTCACCAACAGCAGAGAGGGGACAGCTGCGGGGTGCCTGGACGGGGTGGGGGACAGGAGGGGTGCCCGGGGGTCCCCGGGGTGTGGGGGGGTGGCAGGAGGAGGCGGCCACGGGCGCGGGAGGGAGGCGGTTGTTTCTTTCTTCTTTAATTACCCCCCTGTTTGCGGTGTCTGCTGCGAACTTCCCGTCCCCTCCCTCCGCTTTCATCCGCCGGATCCTGGGACCGGAGCCGGCTCCTGTCAAGCGGCGGGGCTGGGGCTCTGCCTCCAAGGGTTAAAATCACCGGGGCCGGGGGTGGAGCTGGGCGGGGGGGCGGAGGGAAGAGCCGGCGGCCGGGCTGGGACCCGGCCATTCCTGCTCGCCCGGCCCAGTGGGTGTCCCGTCCCTGGGGAGCCGCGCGGGTCCCTCGGGGTCCCCTCGGGAAGCAGCGCCCACGCCACGCCGATGAGGACGGACCCGCCGGGACCTCGCTGCCGCCGCTAGACCCGTAGGTACCCCCTGCCATCGCGGGGACCCCCGACGGGACCCCCCGAGAGGGTCCCGGCTGCCCCTGACCGACGGCTGGGAACGGGCTGCGGCGGCCCCGCCGCCCGCTCCGGCCCCGGCCCCGGCCCCGGCAAGTCTGTGCTCGCCGCCCCGCCACGTCCAGCGGCCACCGAGCCCCGGGGCTGCCGGCTCCGCCGCCTCCCGGGACACCCCGATGTGGTGTGTCCCCCTCCCCGCTCCAATTTACAGCGCGACGGCCCTTCCTGCGGGGCTGAGACCCCTTCCCGTGGGGCTGAGATCCCTTCCCGTGGGGCTGAGACCCCCTCCCGTGGGGATGAGACCCCTTCCCGTGGGTCTGAGACCCCTTCTCGTGGGTCTGAGACCCCTTCCCGTGGGGCTGAGACCCCTTCCCGTGGGGCTGAGACCCCTTCCCGTGGGTCTGAGACCCCTTCCCGTGGGGCTGGGCATGGAGTGGGGAACCCCCAACCCGCGGCATCCCCCCAAAGCCTCGGCATCCTCCCAAACCCACGGCGTGCCCCTAAACCTGCAATATCCCCCCGGACACCCACAGCCCCCGTCCCACCTGCTGGGGCTCCCGGTGCTGGGGGGCAGCTGCACCCGCCCGGCCCCGCCGCGGGGCGAGGCAGCGGCGGGGCTGGGAGACGGGCCGGGCCGCCTGTGCCCAGCCCGGGCCGTGACTCACGGGACGCTTCACTCGCCGCTGCCTCAGTTTCCCTGCGGTGAAATGGCCAGCGCGTCGTCGGGCCCCGCCAGGGAGGGAGGGAGGACGCTGGGGGCCCCCCTGGGGATTTTTGTCATCCTTCCCCCATGGAAAAACGTCCTGGGAAGGCTTTCTCGCGTGGCTGGGGCAGGCCCGTGACGGGGGGTCCTCCCAGTGCTTAACCCCCCCCATCCCAGTAGTGGTCCTTGTTCGCTGGTTTTGGAGCTGGGAGGGATGTGGGGATGGTGGAGATGGTGTGACTGGTCGGGGTGGGGCTGCTCTGAGGGGCTTGGGGGGACCCCCGAGCTGAGGGAGACTGTGAGGAGTGGGGTCAGGAGAGCTGTGGAGGGGCCGTGCTGGAGCTGTGACAGGGGGGACCTCCCCAGAACCCCACAGAGGGTCCCTTCCCCTCCCATCACGGCTGGGGGGGCTCGGGGACGTCCCTGCCATGTCCCCTGTGTCCCCAGACCCGGGGGGAGCCCGTGCCTTCCAGCTGCCACCCCAAAACCCCGTGACAGGCTGTCACCGTGGGGTTTTGTGGGTTTAACCCCAATTTTGCACCCATGGGGAGCAGGGGGCTGGGGGGGCTCAGGACCCTGCTGGGGACTGCTGTGGGTGGAAGTGATGGACCCTTTCGGTGCCTTCCCTCTCCTGACACCCCCAGGATGGTCCCCAGGGTTGGGGTGGGCAGAGCTGAGCTCCAGCTGGGGAGCAGGACCCCAAAACCTGCTCAGGCTGTCACCTCAGCACCAGCTCGAGGCTGAGCCCCCACAGGTGTTGGTAGCACAGGTAAAGATGGGTTCTGTCATGGAGATTTTGGGACCCCCCCAGTTCCCACTCAGATCCTTGGAATCCTCCTGGGTGACACCTGGCAGGGGAAGAAGGTTGTCCCCACACAGCTGGGGGACTTCCCGGGCAGCCTCCCTGCCCCAGACTCAGTGCCGGGGATCAGGGGGTTCTGGGGGTCCAGCCCCTTTGTTCGGGGGATCCCCCATCCCAAAGCTTCCAGCACCTCCCTGAGGGTCTGTCCCTGTCCCACAGGGGCTGAGGGGTGTGAAGGGCTGGGGGGAACGGCATGGGGGGGACTGGGAGAAGGAGATGGTGGTGGGAGGGTTTTTTGGGGAGGGGGAGGTCTCGGCCGCCCCTCACCGCGGCGCCGGTGGGAAGTCGGGGGGCGGGAGCCGGTGGCGGCAGGTGGATTTCGACACCGGGGTGGGGCCCGTCCCCAGTGGGGTTTGCAAAGCTCCCGCTGAGTCACGGCCGCCCTGTCGGGGAGGCAGCGGCCGCCCGGGGGTCTGGGGGTGCAGCGAGTGCCCCCAGGGGGGTCCGGGGCCGCGGGCCAAGGCAGCCCAGAGCCTGCCTTCAAAGGGCTGCCGCGGGCCCTGCCCGGGGCGCTGCCGCCTCAGCCCGCTGCCAACCAGCCCCCAAAAACGCCTGGGGGCTGCCAGCCGGACTTGAGGCAGGAGCAGGGAGGGGGGAGATGATTTCCCAGCCCGGCTGAGGGGCAGGAGAGTCAAGGTGGTCTCACAGGTGCTGTTGGGACATGGGCGTGGGGATGCCACGCACGTCCCCTTGGGTGTTGGGGGACACTGTCTGGGGGGTGACAAGGCAGGGGCTGCCGGTTTCCTTGGATTTTGGAATTAGGCACCGACCCCTCTGGGCCACAGACGTGACCCACTGGCACCACCAGGGGCTGCCACGGGGTCCATAAGGGATGGGTGCTAAGGGGTGGCTCCCCTCCAGTCTGGTGCCACCATCCTGGTGTCACATCGGGCTGCAGAGCAGCGAACCCTCCTCGGTTTGGTGACCCCCAAAAGGCGGGTGATGGGCATGGGAGTCCCTGCCAGTGAACGCGCACGGGTGGGGAGGGAGTGGGGGGGTGCGGAGATGTGCCCCCCTCCTCTTCTCACACCTCTTCTCTCCCCCCCCTCCCCGCCCACCCCTCCTCGGCCCCGCAGGTCTGTGCGCGCCGCCGCCCCGCGATGCTGACGGCGGTCTGCGGTTCCCTGGGATCCCAGCCCTCGGACGCGCCCCGCGCCTCCCCGACCCACCTGGACCTGCAGCCGCTCCAGCCCTTCCAGCCGCACGGCCCCGCCGCCCCGGGAGCCCCCGACTTCTCCTCCCCGCTGCCCCCCCCGGAGCTGCCGCTGCCGGGGCCCGACGACTCCGCCTTCGCCACCCCCGGCGCCTACGAGCCCCATGGCCCCCCGAGGTTAGAGCTGCCCCCCGACGGCCCCGCCGCCCCCGGCGCCTACGCCAAGCTGCTGCCGGCCCCCCCGGACATGGCGCACCCCTACGAGCCCTGGTTTCGGCCCCCCCACCCCGGCCCCCCCGGCGAAGAAGGAGGGGGCGTCAACTGGTGGGACCTCCACGCCGGGGCGAGCTGGATGGAGCTGCCCCCCGGGCAGGGCGGGGGGCTGCAGGTGCCCGCGCACCCCGGGCTGCCGCCGGCCCTGGGCGGGTACGGCCCCGGGGGTGAGCACCAGCTCTGCGCGCCCCCCGCCCACCTCCTGCCGCCGCCGGCGCAGCATCTCCTGGGAGCGGAGGGGGCGAAGGCGCTGGAGGGTCCCCCGGAGCCGCGGGGGCCTGAGGCGGAGGGCGGGGGGCGTCCCAAAGGCGCCCGGCGGGCCGTGCCGAGGGGCGGGGGGCAGGCGGCGTGTCGCTGCCCCAACTGCCAGGAGGCCGAGAGGGGGGGGCCGTGCCCCGAGGGGGCGAAGCGCAAGCACTTGCACAACTGCCACATCCCGGGCTGCGGGAAGGCGTACGCCAAGACCTCCCACCTGAAAGCCCACCTGCGCTGGCACAGCGGCGACCGGCCCTTCGTGTGCAACTGGCTCTTCTGCGGCAAGCGCTTCACCCGCTCCGACGAGCTGCAGCGGCACCTCCAGACCCACACCGGCGCCAAGAAGTTCGCCTGCCCCGTCTGCGGCCGCGTCTTCATGCGCAGCGACCACCTGGGCAAGCACATGAAGACCCACGACGGGGGCAAGGACGGGGCCGAGCCCGAGGGGAAGGGCGCCGGGGACCCGTCGGCCGCCAAGGGAGGAGGCAAGAGGGAGCCGGAGGGGGGCAACGCCGCCGCCCCCACAAACTGAGCCGCTGAGCCCCGGGGGGGGGGACACACACGGATGGAGGTGGGGAGGACCGGGGGGACCCTTCGGGGCCGGTCTCCGAAGGGAGTTGGGGGGGGGGGGGGGGGGGGGGGGGGGGGGGGGGGGGGGGGGGGGGGGGGGGGGGGGGGGGGGGGGGGGGGGGGGGGGGGGGGGGGGGGGGGGGGGGGGGGGGGGGGGGGGGGGGGGGGGGGGGCGCAGGGCTGGCACCTTGTGCCGGGGGCGGTGGCGAGGAGGAGGGGGGCAAGGCTGGTGGCACAGCCCCGGCCCCCGCTGCAGCGTTTGGGGAGCGCCGGAGCCGGAGCTGCCCCGAGGCGGTTTCACTTGTCCCGCTCCCGCTCTCCCGCCCCGGTTCCCCCCACCCTCCACACACCCCCCCCCCCCCCCCCCCCCCCCCCCCCCCCCCCCCCCCCCCCATCCTCCCCCGGCTTCCCAAATCTTTTTTTTCGGGAGGCTGCTGGCAGGCGGCGGGGCTGTTTGGGAGGAACATCAATGGGAGCCGAAGGAGCGGGCGCTGCCCGGGCACGTCCAGCCCAAAGGGGAGGAAGGAGAAGGAGAAAGGGAGAGGAGAAACCTGGGAGCCGCCGCTCGGGGAGGGCGGCCGCAGCCCCCCGGCCCCCTCCCCACGGTCCCCTCCAAACTGTGGCACGGCGGGCTCAGCCCCCCCCGGCCCCGTGCCAGCCCCGTTTTCTGATCACTCCACGAGTTTTTGGCACGTGGGGGACACGCGGGGCGGGACGGGGGCTGCCCACAGCCCCCCGCCCCGGATGGAGATGCTGGGCCGGCGTGGGGTCCCGCACCCCTGGGAGCCCCGCCTTGGCCGGGAGCCTGAGGATGTGAAACCTTTTTTTTGCGGGTTTTTTTTTTTGGCCCGAATGGAGGCTAAACCAGGGAAAACAAAGAAGTCCTGCGTGAATGTGAGCCTCGGGGGGCTGCGGGGGCCGCGGGCGCGTGGCGGGGCCGTTGCCCAAGCGCACACCCGCAGCTTTCCCACGCCCACCGCCGCGGCCCCGGGCGGGGAGCACCGGGGCGGCCGCGGGCCCGGGAGAGCCGGGGCGGCCGCATTCCTCGGGCCTGGCATGGCCGCGACCCCCACCCGCCCCCCCGGGCACTGCGGGGCCGGCCCTGCCCGCGGACCCCTGGACTGCGGGGCGAGCTGCCTGTCCCCGCACCTTGCCGTCCCTTCCTGGGGACAGCAGCCACCCCCCTGTGCGTGCTGCGGGTCCCTCGGGGACCCCACACCCCAGGGGACCCCCACTGTCCCCCCCGTGCATGCAGCCTGTCCCCCCGTGGCCCTGTAGCCGTCCCTCCCCGGGGTCCCGTATCTCCAGGGAATCTCTGCCTGCCCCCCGTGCATGCTGCCTGTCCCCCCGGGACCCCAGAGCTGTCCCTTCCCAGGTCCCCCTATCTCCCGGTGGGCATCCCCCCAGCAGGGACCCCGTATTTTTCCCCCCCTGGGGCCGACCCCCTGTCCCCAGGGGGCCCCGTGTCTGTCCTGCACCCCTGGCTGGGGGTCCACGAAACTCGGTTTTTAGACCTTCGGGGTCCCACACCCCGATTTTGGCAGAACCCCTCGGACACAGAAGGAGACGCTGAACCCGGGACCTGAGGGGGGTTTTTTTGGGGGGGAGGGCAGCTCTGGGGTGGGGTGGGAGGGGGGTTCACTGGCTGCTCGAGGCACCCGGGGGTCCCCCCCGGCTCTGCCCCCCAGCCAACACCAGTTCACACCAGTTGGGAGTCTGGGGAGGGGGGAAATTTTGGGGGGAGCTGATCTCCCGGCATGGCCCCATCCTGGGGGCTCTGGGGGGGCCGTGTCGGGGGCTGCCCGGGCTCGGAGCCCCCCAGGGTCTGGGGGAAGGGGTAGAGGTGAAGTCGAGTGGGGTCCGTGCCCAGAGGGCGCCCCAAGACCTTCGGGTTTGATTGTTTTATTATTATTATTATTAATTATTATTATTATTAATTATTATTATTTTATTAAGGTGAAGCCAGGCTTTGCCACTCGGGCAGAGTGAACGTCCCAGGCCGTGGGCTGCGGGGATGGGGAGGAGGGGGGTCGGACTCCTCAGAGGGTCCCATCCCTGTCCCCACCCCTGTCCTTGTCCCTATGGATGTGGGAGGGGCTGGCAGCAGCCCCCCCGCGCCGTGGGGCAGGGACGAGCCGTGGGGCTGGAGCCCCCCAGCACGAGGTGAAGTCTCACTGGGGGGGTCTGCGAGGACGTGTCCCCAGCCCTGGCACGGCCACCACTGTCCCCCTGCAGGACTCGGGTGACCTGGGCTGCCCGCAGCTCTCGAAGGACGTCCCCGACTCCGGCATTTGCCTTTTCCAGCACAAAATTCCCCCGCGGTGCCCCCTAGATGGGATTTCATCTCCCAGGGGGGGCTCGGGACCCTCCCCAAGGTGCCACAGTACTGCACCCGTGGGGTTTTGGTGGCTCCGGCAGCAGCCGGGGGGGCTCTGGCCTGTTGGGGCCCCCGTGCTGCAGCCACCGGAGCAGATTTTGGGGGGAAGGGGGGGGGCTACAGCAGGGGCACCCCAAAGGTGGGCTGGGGAGGGAACCGCCGAGCAGGGAGTCCCACTGTGACGCCGGGACTCGGGGTTCAGCCTCACCTGTCTCAGAGCCGAGGGGGGGGCTGCGAGGAGAGGTCCCAGGTGTGCTGTGCCCCCCCCAGGTGTGCTGTGCCCCCCCCAGGTGTGCTGTGCCCCCCTCAGGCGTGCCGTGCACCCCTCAGGTGTGCCGTACCCCCCCAGGTGTGCTCAGCCCCCGCACCCCCGGGGCTCTCTGCCTGCCGCGATGGGGCAATGAAGGCTGTAAAACCGGGTGGGGAGGGCCGGCGGCCGGGAAACCAGTCCAGCCTGCTGCGGCGTGGGGATCCCGGCCCCGCGCCCCGAACCGCCGCGTCCCCCACCCCCGGGGCCGCCTCCCCGGGGCAGGGAGGGACCGAGGGACCGGCACCGGGGGCCGGGGTGGGAGGAGCGGGGTGGCTCGAGTGGGGGCTGCAGCCCCGGGGCAAAGGGGTGCCCCCCGCCCGGCGAGGGGAGTGTTTGTGCTGTGAAGAGGCTGCGGGACTGTGGGTTGGGGTTTTTGTACTGAAATAAACGCCACGTGTTTTCCACGCTCCGGTTCTCCCGGCTCCTTCCCTGCCAAGAGACACGGGGGTCTGATCTGCGGCCCGAAAACATCCCTACCGAGGGATTTAGGGTTCAATACCAAGACCCCCCACCCATCCCCACCAAGACACCCAGGGGTCCGACACTGTGGCCTCAAATCATCCGAGGGACCCAAGGGGCCTGGCACCCCAAATCCAAAGCATCCCTGCCAAAGCACCCAGGGGGCTGACACTGCAGCCCCAAATCATCGCTGCACAGCCAGTGGTCCCATCCCGCACCCCTCCTGCGGGCAGGGCGCTGCCCGGCAGGTCCACCCGCATAGCGTGGGGCGGGCGGGGCGCTGCCCACGCGGAGTGATGCCCACGGGGGCACTGCCCACGGAGAAGGGGGAGTTGCTCTGCCCCACGGGACCCTCCCCAGCTCGTACCCGGGTGCCTCGTCCCTGCCCTGCGGGAAGGGGAAAACTGGGACCCCCATCCCCGGGGTTCTTTGGGGTCCATTTCCTCTCCATCCCACGCGGGTGGCGGTCCCGGTGTCTGTGCCGGTGCCTGTCCCGGTGCCGGTCCCCGCCGTTCGGCCTCCGACCACCGGGCGCCGCCGTCGCACGGGCGGTGCGGGGCTGGACCGGGAGGGCGGGACCGGGAGCAGCGGCGGCGGTGCGGGAGCAGCGGCAGGTCCGTGGGGATGGAGGGTCCCAGGGGTCCCGCGTTACCGGGGATGGGCGGGAGGGAGTATCGTCCGCGGGCGGTGCAGGGGGATCCCGGTGACCGGGAGGGGGGGTCTCCGGCCGCTGCGGAGCTGAGGGGCCCCGGGGGGGAGGTGTCCCCAGTGCCCACCCAGCCATGGGGTCACTGATGCGTCCCCCCGGTTTCACGGACGGCGTTATCTCACAGACCCCCCAATTCCGGCCCCAAAGGGACCCTGGGGACACATCCAGGACAGGCACAAGGGGGTGACATCCCCTCGGTGTCTCCCCCCTACCCCCCTCCTCTCTGCCGGGTTTAGGATGGCGGGGCAGGGTCCTGTTCCCTCGTCCTGCGACTGCTTCGTGGCCCTGCCCCCCCACACCGCGTCCCCCGCCGTCATCTTCGCCAAGAACGCCGACCGCCCGCGCCACGAGGTCCAGGAGATCGTCTATGTCCCCGCTGCCACCCACCAGCCCGGGGACAAAGTCCAGGTGAGACTGTGCTGTGACCAGGGTGGCTGCAGGTGGGTGGGATCTGAGGCCATCCATGTGTCCTCCCCCCCGGGGTGCACCTGCCTGGGCCAGGGTGGCTGCAGGGGACAGGTGCCCTGAGTGCTCCAGGTACCAGCCCCCCACCGTGTCCTCCCCACAGTGCACATACCTGGAGGTGGAGCAGGCAGAGCACACCCACGCTGTGGTGCTGAGCCGCCCCGCCTGGCTCTGGGGCGCCGAGATGGGCGCCAACGAGCACGGCGTGTGCGTGGGTAACGAGGGCGTGTGGACCCGCGAGCCCCTGGGCGAGGACGAGGCGCTGCTGGGCATGGACCTGGTGAGGTGAGGATGGACCCGGGGAGGTGAGGGTGGGCCAGGGAAGGTGAGGGTGGACCTGGAGAGGTGAGAACAGCGCCACGTCCCTCCCGCCCCGGCTCCTGGCGCCGGCTGATGGGCACTGCCCGGCACAGGCTGGGTCTGGAGCGGGGCAGCTCGGCCCGGGAGGCCCTGGAGGTGATGACGGCGCTGCTGGAGCGTTATGGGCAGGGCGGGAGCTGCAAGGAGGAGCCGGTGCCCTTCGTGTACCACAACACCTTCCTGCTGGCCGACCGCACCGAGGCCTGGGTGCTGGAGACCGCCGGGCGCTACTGGGCGGCCCAGCGGATCACCGGTGAGTGGGCGCTGGCTGTGCTGGGAGCACGGGGAGCTGCCTGCCCCTGCCAGCCCCCAGCTGACCCCCCCTGTCATAGAGGGAAGCCGCAACATCTCCAACCAGCTGAGCATCGGCAGCGAGATCACGGCGGAGCACGCGGGGCTGCGGCAGCGGGCACGGAGCCAGGGCTGGTGGAGCGGGCACGGCGAGTTCAGCTTCGCCCAGGTTTTCTCCCTGGAGCAGCAGCCCCCGCGCATGGAGGCTGCCAAGGCCCGCTTCCGAGCGGGGAGGGAGCTGCTGAGGCAGCACGAAGGTGACAGGGATGGGGGCAGGACAGGGGAAGGGAGGGCGACAGAGAAGGTGCAGGGGGAGGTACAGGACAGGGGAAGGGAGGGGGACAGGGAGAAGGACAGGACAGGAACAGGAGCTAGAACAGGACAAGGACAGGGACCGGCATAGGACAGGGATGGGGAGAGGACAGGGACGAGTACACAACAAGGACAGGGACTGGGGTAGGACAGGGATGGGGACAATGACAGTGACAGGGACGGGGACAGCAGTGCCGTGTCCCTGCCTGCCCCGCCAGGTCACATCACGGCGGAGACGCTGATGTCCATCCTGCGGGACAAGGGCAGCGGGATCTGCGTGGACTCGGAGGGGTTCCGCACGGCGGGCAGCATGGTGTCCGTGCTGCCCCGCGACCCCGCCCTGCCCTGCGTGCACTTCTTCACCGCCACCCCCGACCCCTCCAGGTGAGGCCTCCAGGGGATCCCAGCCCTGCTCCTGGGCCAGGCGTTCCCGGGAAGCAGCCGCCATTCTCCCCCCTGCTGGGGCTCCCCTCCTCCAGGTCCGTCTTCAAGCCCTTTGTGTTCGTGGCTGGCGTCAAGCCCGTGCCGCAGGTGAGGTCCCCGACCTTCCCCCAGGACCCTGCCAAGCAGATCCCGCGGTTCCAGAGCTCGGTGGATCGGCGGCACGAGCTGTACCGCCGGCACCAGGCAGCCCTGGAGCTCATGGAGCAGGACCAGGTAGCGCAGACCCCGCAGAGCCCTCCCCACGCTGCCCCCCGTGATGAGGATCACGTTCCCTGAGCTCTCCTCCCTCCCCGATCCCACCAGGAGTGGGGCCAGAAGCTCCTGGAGACGCTGCAGGAGCTGGAGAAGCAGGGCCTGGAGGGGATGAAGGCACTGCTGGAGGGGACAGAGACCCCCCACCCAGAGGAACTGGCTGACCTCTTCTTTGACTGCGTGGAGGCAGAGCTGAAGTTTTACACATAAACCCCACACAGGTGGGTGGGCTCGGCTTCCCCCCTGGAATTGCACCTGGGTAGGGAATGAGAAAACATTCCTGGTGTCCAGCCCTGGCTCCCCACCTCCCCCAGCCCTGCCTGGGGGTGTGGAACCTCCAGCCCCCAGTTTACCCTGGAGAAAAGCACTGAGATGTGCCCATGGCCTGGAATGAGGTGCAGGGGGAAGGAGAGGGATATGGGATGGGATTTGGAGCCCTGCCTGTGCCAGGCCCCCGGGATGGCTGCAGGGTGGGGGATCCATGGCATCCATATGGATTTGGGTGGGAATAAAACCTTTATTCCTGGCCGCGCGGTGCCGCGCTGCCACGGGATATTTGGGATAACTGCTTTTTCCCTGCCCCTTTGGCACCAGCCTCCTTCTCCAGAGCTTTGCTCCGGGACTGGACGCCACCAGGAGCTCGCTGGGACCTGCTGGATCCCAGGAGGGGTGTCCCTGGCTGAGCCCGGGGCTGGGGGTGGCCCTGCAGGGGCTGCGGGGCAGCGGGGCCGGGGCCTCCATCCCGATCCGGGCTCAGCAGCAGATCCCGGCGTTCCTGCAGCTCCTCCATCCGCGCCCGGTGCTCCTCCAGCACCTCCCTCCGCCTGCGCTGGGAGCGCCCGGCCAGCTCCCGGCGCAGATCCAAGAAGAAACCTGCCAGGGATGCGAGGAGGGAGGAGGATTAGGGGGGATGTGGCACTGCCACCCCTGTCCCCAGGAGTGCCACGTGTCCCCTTCCACCCCCTGGGCACCTTTGTCCACGGTGAAAGGGCCGCTGGGCTTGGGGAGCAGCTCATCATCCTCATCCTCACCATGGGAAGAGCCTCCTCCCTCCTCTTGCTTGCCATGGAGGGGCTGGGCATCCAGCTGCAGGAGGTGGGGCAGCGCTCCCAACACCAGCTCCCTGGGAAAAATGAGGGAAGAGCCAATGTCTCCCCCATCTGAGGTGGCCCCGACCCCCCTGGCACCATGTCCCCCCTGCACAGCCCACCCCCAGCCTGGGCACAGGGCAGGGATTCACATCCCTGGGCCTGGGTGTTTGTATCTGATGTCTCATGGAAAGGTTTGGGTTGCAAGGGATCCCAAAGACCACCCAGTGCCACCCCCTGCCATGGGCAGGGACACCTTCCACTAGCCCAGGATGCTCCAAGCCCTGTCCAACCTGGCCTTGGACACTTCCAGGGCTGGGGCAGCCACAGCTTCTCTGGGAAATCCATCCCAGCCTCTCCCCACCCTCCCAGGGGAGAATTCCTTCCCAACATCCCACCTACCCCTCTGGCAGTTGGAAGCCATTCCCCTTGTCCTGTCACTCCAGGCCCTTGTCCACAGTCTCTGTCCATCTTTGACCACAATTAGGTCACTCCAAAGCTTCTCCTGGTTTGGAGCCTCCCTGCCGAGAGGCTCCCATGGTTTTTTGGGAGGGGTTTGTTCTCTCCTTCCTCTCCCCCTGACTCACCTGTATCCGTGCTGGCGGGTGCACTCGTTCCCTGTTAAATCCAGGATTTGAAGGCCCCGGGGCAGCTCCTCTGCCAGGACAAAAGGAAGCACAAAAGGTGCTGAAATGGGACCTGAGCCCCCCACCCCACCCCCCAGCCAAATTCCTGCTCCCCCAAACTCCCACAGCTCTTCACCCACTCCCAAGGCGACTCCCAGAGCAGCCCTGACACCTCAGAACTGGGAAAACTGAGGCAGGGAAGGTGGGAATGGATATTCCACACACACACACACACACACTGGCAGCCCCCAGGATCCCTTCCTGCTTCCCACCTGTGTCCAGCACCTGGATGTGGTTGTGGGACAGGTCCAGGGCACGCAGGTGAGGCAGGGGCTGCAGGTTCTCCACCCTCTGGATGCGGTTTCCAGCCAGGCAGAGGAACCTGGAGAGCACAGGCAGGGTGAGGGGGGGGATGTCACAGCTCCCACGGGCTGGAATTTGAGCCTCTTCACTGGCCAAGGGAAGGTGGGAGCCCGTGGAAAGCCATTTCCCTGGGAGCAGGAGCTGCTGTACCTCAGGTTGGGAAAACAGCCCAAATTCTCGATCCTCTCGATTTTGTTCTGGAAAGTAAAAATAGAAAATGGAAAATAAATTAGAAAATAGGAAAAAATATATATAACAACTTGTTTTTTCCATGGCGTGAAACAGTTTGGGATTTTGGGATTGTCCTGGGGGTTGAGGACATGGAGAGACCCCAAAATTCTGGAGGACCCTGAGGCTCCTCGTGTGGGTTTGGAAACACCAAGTGGCTGATCCCAGACCCTCACTGGAATTCCAGTGGGATTGGTATCAGATAGGAGGGAAACTCTTTTCCTTTCCCTCTGGATTTTGGGGAGGGGAGACAGGACAGATCTGGGGGGTTTGTGTCCCCCCCCCAAGGCCCAGGGCTGGTCTCAGCTGCCCCACAGCTCCGTACCTGCTGCAGGTAGAGGCTGTGGATCCCTCCCTGATCCCGGAGCTTCCCGATGGAGGAGATGTTCTCCCGGTCCAGGCGGATGGTGGAGAGGGGCAGCAGCTCCGTGGATCTGGAGGAAGATGATGGGGGGGTGGGGGGTCTTTGGGGTGCCCAGAGCCCCCTCCCTGCCAGCCCAAGGTCCGGGGGGTCCTCACCCGCTCCTGGCAAGGATGAGGCTGTCGCTGAGAGTCACTCCTGGGGATGTCCCCTCACGGTCTGTGGGATATCAGGGTGAGGGTCCAGGCCAGGGGGTGCAGCCCCCCCCAGCCCCTCCCTGCCTGGGAGAAGCCCCCACCCCACAATTCTCTCTCACCCCCACAAAGAGTCTCCTCCTGCTCAGCCATGGCAGGGGGTGGCCTGGGGAGTCCTTGTCCCCTCCTCGTGCCCTTGGGTAGGTGTCGGGGGGCCCTGAAAGGGGAAAGGTCTGAGGGAAAGGGGGGGGCAGAAACCTGCAGAACGGGAGGGGTCAGTGGGGACAGGAGTGTTGGGATAGCAGGGAATCAGAGCTGGGATCCCCAGGTGGGACAGAGTCCCCGTATCCAGGGGGCAGTGGAATCACTGAAGTGGAGCTGGGGGATCACGGGGACCAGGATCCCCAGCCTGGGGATCTCAGAGACTCCTGGGGGGCTCACCCTCCCCGGGACCGGTCCCAGGGGGGTTCGGGGGCTCAGGTTTGGGGCTCAGGGACCCCCGGGCCGCGCAGGCCGCGCTGTGGCGATGCCGTTGCCATGGAGACGGGCACACAGGAAGCGCGCGGGCCTCCAGCTTCCCACAGGGCCCTGCGAGGCACGGCCAAGATGGCGGCGCTGAGTGGGGGCACGGGGTGGCTGCGAGGTGAGGGAATGGGGACGGGAGTGGGAATGGGAATGGGAACGGGAGCGGGAAAGGGGCTGGGAATGGGAACGGGATGGGGCACGGAGCGGGAATGGGGCAGGGAAGGGGAATGGGAGCGGGAAAGGGGCTGGGAATGGGAACGGAACGGAGCATGGTGCGGGAATGGGAACGGGAATGGGGCAGGGAAGGAGAATGGGAACGGGAGTGGGAAAGGGACCGGGATCGGGAATGGGGCAGGGAAGGGGAATGGGAACGGGAACGGGGCTGGGAGTGGGGCAGGGAATTGGAACGGGACTGGGACAGGGAATGGGAACAGGAGTGGGGCTGGGAATGGAAGCGGGACAGGGATCGGGTATGGGGCAGGGACCGGGAACGGGGCCAGGAATGGCAATGGGAATAGGGCAGGGAATGGAAACGGGAATGGGGCTGGAAATGGGAGTGGGAATGGGACAGGGACCGAGGCAGGGACAGGGACCGGGAATACGGCAGGGAATTGGAACGGGGCAGGAATCAGGATTGGGAATGGGGCAGGGAACTGGAACGGGGCAGGAATCAGGATTGGGAATGGGGCAGGGAACTGGAATGGGAGTGGGACAGGAAGAGGCACAGGGGAACAGAAACCTGGACTGGGGCACAGATCGGGAATGGGGCAGGGAGTGGGAATGGGGCAGGGGCTGGGAATAGGGCAGGGGCTGGGAGCAGGAATGGGAATGGGGCAGGGGCCGGGCATGGGAAGGGCCGGTGCAGGTTGCCCCGGCCCAGCCCCGCTCCCCCCAGGCTGGCTGCCCGCGCTGCGGCTGGTCCGGCGCGGCTCCAAGGCGGTGACGCGGCACTGGAAGGCCATGCACTTCCAGCGGCAGAAGCTGATGGCCGTCACCGAGTACGTGGCCCCCCGGCCCGCCGTGCCCCCCCGCTGCCTCCCTGCGCCCAGGGACCAGCCCCAGGAGGTGAGGAGGGGTCCACGGGGCCTGGGGAGGGGGGATTCCCTTGATCCTGGAACACCAGGTGAGTCCCTGTCCATCTCGAGATCCACAAAAACATCTCCTGATCCATGGGAGCACCTCGAGTTCCATGGGATCACCTCCCACCAGGAGCTGCTGGGTGTCCGTGGGGGGTGTCCCAGCAGCCGTTCCCTGCTCCCTGCATCCCTGTATCCCTGTGTTCCCCTGGCCAGGAGGACGGCTACGTGCGGCTGCTGCGGCGGCAGGTGGAGCAGGCGTTCCGGAGCAGCCGCATGGTGGCCGTGTGCCAGTACAATTCCATGCCGGACGAGGACGTGGCCACCATGCGCCACTACCTGCGCAGGCACAACATCGAGGTCAAGTTCGTCCTCAACGAGGTGGGGCCTGAGCCTGGCAGGAAGGTGGAGGGGCACAGGCACGCCCTGGGCTGCTCCAGACGTCATTCCAAGGGGTTTTCCAGATTGTCCGGCCGGTGCTGGAGCAGTCCAAGTACAGGAACCTCCTCCCGCTCTTCGTGTGCCGCAACATCCTGCTGGTGAGCCCGGAGACACGGGCCAGGGAGATGCTGCGGGTGCTGAAGGGAATTCCTCAGGTCAACCTCCTGGGTGAGGGCATTCCCTGCTCCCCAAATCCTGGCATTCCCTGCTCCCCAAATCCCAGTGCTGGGCTTGGGGGGGGGCACTCCTCCAGGGCTGGGAATGACGGCCCACGCTGATGGATGGGATGGGATGAAGAGTGGGAGCCCGAAGGAGCGAACAGTTCATTCAGGAAGCGCTCTGTTATCCCATATCTTGCTCCTTCCCAGGCGCCTGCATCGACGACACAATCCTGAGCCGGCAGGGAGTGGAAAACTTTGCCCAGCTGCCGTCCCTGGAGGCCTCCCAGGGGCAGACGGTGGGAGCCCTGGCCCTCCTGCCCTCCCAGACCTCATCCCTGCTCCAGCGTGGCCCTTCCCTCCTCACAGCGCTCCTGGATGAGCACATCCGCCGGCTCCGGGAGGCGGGGGCGCCTGGGGAGCCCCCTCAGGAGCAGGGAAAAGGGAACCATTGATGCAGGGCCCTGGGACCGGCTCCTTCCCCCGCTGTGGGAGCCTCTCAGGGCACAGGGAAAGGCTGGCACCTGGGAACTGGCTGCTTCCCTGGATGTGGGACACGGGGGGTAACCTGGGGAGCATCCCCCCAGCCTGGAATGTGGGAGATCAGACCGTGGGAATTGGCTCCTTCCCCGGCTGCGGGACATGGGGGGTCCCAGGGAGACCCCTCCAGACTAGAACACAGGGAATCACCGATGCTGGACCCTGGGAATTGGCTCCTTCTCCAGCTGCAGGACACAGGGAGCCCCTAGGGAGCCCCCCAGGGCACAGGGAATCACTGGCTCTGGGCCCTGGGAATCTGCTCCTTCCCTGGCTGTGCAGGGGGGGTGGATCAGGGATTGGAGTTTTGGCACTGGGGCTGGACTGAGGGTCCTGCAGCCCCCCAGTCCCAGGGGGGAGCCCTGGCCCTTCCTTTTTGGGAATATTCCTGGGAATATGCTGGGGGTGTGATGGAAGGTCTCAGGATTGGCCAGAGGAGGAGGAGGAGCACGGGAGAGCCCCACAGGAGGGTCTTGAGCACTCCAAGCCCCCCGGAACGAGAATGAGGGGGAATGTGCTGTAACACTGATCCAGTGTCGTGCCCATTAAAGTGTCCGTGTGGAGATGCCAAAGCCTCTCTGGGATTTGGGGGGGGGGATTGGGGGGGCGGTTCCTGCTTCTCGAGGGGGGAAGGCTGTTTGGGGGGGTCTGATGGAGCAGAGGGAAACAGAGCTGGGGAGGGGTGGGTGAGGGAAATCCTGGGGTGGGAATGCCCTGGGACCCCCTTGGAATGGTGATCCCTGGGGACCCCCTTGGATTGGTGGTCCGTGGGATCTCTGTGGGGTGGTGATCCCTGAGACCCTCCTGGGATGCTCAGCCCCAAGAACCCCGTGGATTGGTGATCCCCGGGACCCCCGCGTAGTGCTGCCTCTCCCGGGGACCCCCCCAACCCCTCGTGGGCCGCCCCTTTTCCCGCGGGCTGGTCCCGGGTGGGAACTCCGGGGGTCCGCGACCGGAGCTGCCCCGGTCCCGTGCGGGGAGCGCGGCTCTGCCCGCGCTCTGTGTCCCGGCGATCCCGGCGGCTCCCGGCGATCCCGGCGGCTCCGGTCCTCCACGGAGCAGGGGGCAGAGCCGAGCGGCTCCGCACCGCCCTCCGTGTTCCGCTTCCTGCTGCCAGCGGGCAGGATGCGACCGGCCCCCGCCGCCCGCCCGCCGCCCGCCCAGGTGAGCCCCGGGGGTGGCACCGGGGATGGAGACCCCCGGGGGCACCGGCACGGCCCCGGTGCGGTGCGAGGGGTCGGTGCTGACCTCCCGCAGCACCTGCGGGGCTGGGCAGGGGAGGGGATGGAGCTGCGGGGGAGACCCCCGGTGTCCTCCCCTCCGAGCTGGGGGGCGCGGAGCGGCGGTCAGCGGTGCCGTGGTTATCTCTCGGTGCCGTGATTATCTCTCGGTGCCGTGGTTGTCTCTCGGTGCCGTGGTTATCTCTCGGTGCCGTGGTTATCTCTCGGTGCCGTGGTTGTCTCTCGGTGCCGCAGCTATCGGTGCCACGGTGGTCTCCAGCACCGGGGCTTGGCCGCCCTCCCAGGGTTATCCCAGGATCAGCAGCAGCCAGGACAGGGTGCCCTGTCAGGGACAGCGCCAGGGGGGATGGCAGGGCGGGGGGAAACTTCCCTGTGGCTCAGTAACCGGGAAGGGCAAAGGGAACGCTCTGCCGGGGTTTGGAGGGGTCATGGCCTGGCTCGGGGGTGCCAGGACGGAGCGGGGTTGATCCCGGTCTTTGTACCGGTGTCACCCTCCTGGCTGTGCCCCCGCTGTGGGGTTGCCCCGTGGTACCCAGTCCATGGGGCGTCGGGGCTGGACTCTGAACCCGGAGCGGGCGGCGGAGCCGAGATAAGGCCGGGGGGGGGGTCAAAGGCTCCGTGTCACGCAGAAGTTTCTGGGTGCCCGCGGTGGTGACATGCAGGACTGCCCGCTCCTCGGGGGCAGGGAGACCCCCACCACCCCTGGACCCCGCAAGGGCTGGGCTGAGGAGGGTGCAGAAGCCCCCCCTGAGCTCCCTGACCTGCCATCCCCTCCTGGCAGCGGCTCCCACCGTGAGGGCCGAGCTCGGACCCCTGTCCCCGCAGGACGGACAGGAGGGGGGGCTCAGCTCGGCCCCCCCTGCTCAACAGCCATGGGCAGCCACGAGAAGGACCCGTCCTCCCCGAAAAGAGCCCTGTCCCGCTCCAACAGCACCGTGTCTTCCAAGCACAGCAGCGTCCAGCAGGTTGGAGGGGTTTGGGGGGGGCTCTGTGGTGCCCATGGGTTGACCGGGGGTGCTGGGAGGCCTCGGGGGGTTTCTCAGTGTGATCCCCAGGCTGACCCCCATCCCTGCAGGGCTCGGAGAGCTGGGAGGTGGTGGAGGAGCCTCGTGCACGGGGCAGCCCAGGGCAGGAGCTGCAGAGGCACGAGGGGTACCTGCTCAAGAAGAGGAAATGGCCCTTGAAGGGTTGGCACAAGGTAACAGGCAGAGCTGGCACCAGGAGCCGTCACCCGTCACTGGTCCTGGCGCGATCTGGACCCCTGGGAATTGGGGCTGCAGGGACTGCTCTCTCCTCCCCCCACAAAAACCTTCCCTCTCCATCCCCAGCGGTACTTTGTGCTGGAAAACGGGATCCTGAAATACTCCACCACCCGCCAGGACGTGAGTGTGTGCCCGGGCTGTGCCCTGTGGGCCCAGGGCAGGGGAGACCCCCTTGGCCCCCCTGAGAATGGGGGGTCTTCCCACTGACAGGCGTCCCCGGGCTCCCCCAGGTCCTCAAGGGCAAACTGCACGGTGCCATCGACGTCCGTCAGTCCGTCATGTCCGTCAACAAGAAGGCGCAGAGGGTCGACCTGGACACGGAGGAGAACATTTACCACCTCAAGGTGCCACTGGGGGCCGGGGTAGGGCTGGAAACAGAGTTGGTTTTGTCAGGTTCTACCCCCCCCAACTCACCTGTGTCCCCCAGATCAAGTCCCCGGAGCTGTTCTCCAGCTGGGTGAGCAGCCTCTGCACCCACCACCATGGGGACAAGCCCTGTCCCATGGGGGGTCCTGGGGGCAGGACCCCCACCAGCTCCCAGGTGGGTGACACTTCAAGGTGACAGCACGAAGCAGGGTCTGGGCAGGGGGCTCCTGATGGCAGTGCCCCCTTTTCCCTGCTTGCAGGGCCAGTGGACGCGGATCTTGCCCTCGGGCAGTGCCCCCGCCCTGTCCACGCTGACCAGCTCCCGGGACAAGGTGAACGCCTGGCTGAAGGACAGCGAGGGGCTGGAGCGCTGCTCGGCCGGTGAGCGGGGTGGGAAGGGCTGTGCAGGGCAAGGGGGGTGCCCTGTGCCCCCTCCCTGACCCTGTGCCCCCTCCCTGACCCTGTGCCCCTGGCAGAGCTGTCGGAGTGCCAGGCCAAGCTGCAGGAGCTGACGGGGATGCTCCAGAACCTGGAGGCCCTGCACCGCATCCCCTCAGCCCCACTCATCTCCGGCAGCCAGGTGAGCAGGGACGGCGGCGAGTGTGGGGTCTGAGCATCCCCCCCTTTCCTAGGGAGGGTCCGGCTCCAGCCCCCTCCTCTCCCCCACAGCCCTCGGCCGCCACGGAGAGGCCGAAGAAGGGCCGGAGGACCACCAAGATCTGGTGCACCCAGAGCTTTGCCAAGGACGACACCATCGGCAGGGTGAGGGTGAGCTGGAATCCCACCGAGCTCTGCTGCTGCTGCTGCTGCTGCTGGGGGGGGGGATGGATCCCCCCAATCCCCAGCACCTCGCTGACCCTTGTGTCCCCCCCAAGGTGGGCCGCCTGCACGGCTCCGTCCCCAACCTGTCCCGCTACCTGGAGTCCTCGCAGAGCCAGCTGCCCTTCGGCCTCCCCCCGGAGTACACGCAGCTGCAGCGCAGCTTCTGGGTGCTGGCCCAGAAAGGTGGGATGGGGCTCAGCCCCGCCGGGGGGTCCTGGTGGGTGTCGGGGTGCCATGGCACAGCCTGACCCCTGCCCGTGTCCCCCGGCAGTGCACGGCTCGCTCAGCAGCGTGGTGGCCGTGCTGGTGGCCGAGAGGGCCCGTCTGGAGGAGATGCAGCAGGCGCTGGACCGGCAGGGCCCAGCCCCGCGCCCCGGCAGCGCCGCGGTGAGCGACGAGTGGGGCCGGGCAGTGCTGCCCTGCTCGGGGCGGGGCTGGGGGTGTTGCTTTTGGGGTGCTGTGGGTGCAGGGGGGTCTCAGCCTGGCACTGGGCTGGTGACCCCCCTGACTGTCAGCCCCGTCCTGGCTGGAGGGGAACATTCGGGGGGGGGGTTGGCTCAGCCTCCCCCTCCCTCCACAGCCCGCCCTGCGCCGCTTCCACTCCCTCTCCGTCTCCTCCGACACCACCCTGGATTCCTTCGCCTCACTGCACTCTGATGAGGTCAGGGGAGTGGGATGGGGTGGGGTGGGGGTCTGGGTGGTCCCCCCAGGCTGAGGGGCTGGGCTGAGGCTGTGGCTGTCCCCGCAGCCCGATGCGCTGCCCGCCAAGGGCCGGGAGCAGCAGCTCTCCAACCGCAGCATCGTCTCGCTGGCTGACTCCCACACCGAGTTCTTCGACGCCTGCGAGGTCTTCCTGTCCGCCAGTTCCTCCGAGAATGAGGTTGGGGGGCTTGGGGTGGGCTCTGCTGGTGTGTGGGCTCTGCTGGTGGGGGGCTCTGTGGACCCCCCTGCCACCTCTCGCTGCTCTGGGTTCATCTCTGCCCTCTCTCTCCCCTGTCCCACCTCATTAGCCGCTCCCCGTAGTGCTCCCAACCCCTGTATCCCCTCTAGCCCCCTGCAGCCCCCCGGCTCCCCCCGTTCAGGGTCTCTGCTCTCTCTGAGCCCGGTGGCGGGGGCCAGGTGCTGCCAGAGCCCCACTGGCACCACCCCCTCCCCATCCCACCACACCCCACCCATCCCAGGATCCCGGCTCTCATCCCATCCTTCAGGGGAAGCCCTTCCCACTAGCCCCCCTTCCACCCCCGCTGTGGGGGACCCCCCAATTCCCCCGGGACCCCCGAAGCCACCGACAGTCCCTGCACCCCCTCAGCCCTCGGACGACGAGTCGTGCGTCAGCGAGGCCCCCACCAGCGTCTGCGAGGAGGGCACCGAGCCGGGGGGGCCGGGCCGCCCCCCGACAGGTACGGGGAGGGAGAGCACCGGGGAGGGGGACACAGGGGCTAGGAGAGGGTGCCATTCCACCGCCCGGTGCCCGGCAGGAGTGGAGCGCCCGGGGGCACCATCGGAGCCGCCACCGCCGCCGGTGGAGCTGCCAGGGCCAGACCCGCAGCGGAGGAGCCGGCTGCCCGCGCCCCCCGCGCCGTCGGGGGACGTGAGCCTGTGGGGGCTCCTGCGGAGCAGCGTGGGCAAGGACCTGTCCCGCGTGGCGCTGCCCGTGCAGCTCAACGAGCCGCTGAACACGCTGCAGCGGCTCTGTGAGGAGCTGGAGTACAGCGCGCTCCTCGACCGCGCCAGCCGCGCCAGAGACCCCCGGCAGAGGCTGGTGAGCGGGGGGACACCGGGGGGATTGGGGACTCAAGGGACGTGGGGGTAAGGAGGGCTTAGGGCCAGGAGGGGCTAAGGGGACATGGAGGGTCTTGAGAACACTGAGGGACTTGGGGAGGTTTTAGGGGACTGAGGGGGCACAGGGGAGCTCGAGGACGTGGGGGGACAGGAGAGGTTGAGAATTTAGGAGGCTCGGGGACACGAGGGAGCTCAGGGACATGGAAGGACTGGAGGACTTTGAGGGTAGCTTGGGGGCACGTGGGATCTGTGGGAACAGGGCAGGGCACAGGGCTGGGGGGATACCAGGGGGTGGGTGGCTGTCCCCGGGGCAGGTGGGTGGCTGTCCCCAGGGTGGTGGCAGCAGTGTGGTGCCTGTGGTGCCAGGTGTACGTGGCTGCCTTCGCCGTGTCCGCCTACGCCTCCACCTACTACCGGGCGGGCAGCAAACCCTTCAACCCCGTGCTGGGGGAGACCTACGAGTGTGTGCGACCTGACCGGGGCTTCCGCTTCATCAGCGAGCAGGTGGGCACTGGGGGGGGGGGCACAGGGAGGGTACGAGAGGGACACAGAGCTGGAGGGGACACTGGCTGGTCCCTCTTGTCCCCCTCCAGGTCTCCCACCACCCTCCCATCTCCGCCTGCCACGCCGAGTCCGACAACTTCATCTTCTGGCAAGGTGAGCGCCCAGGAGGGTGCTGGGCAGTGGGAGGTCTCCTCCCTGAGTGGGGGAACCAGGGGGAGGTCTCACCTCCTCCCACCCCCTCCCCAGACATGAGGTGGAAGAACAAGTTCTGGGGCAAATCCCTGGAGATCGTCCCCGTGGGCACCGTCAATGTCCAGCTGCCCAGGTGAGACCACAGCCCCACTGGTGGGCCCCCCACGCCCCCCCAGGACCCCCTGCCCTCCCTCCCTCCCCGTCCAACGAGGGTGGTGCCCACAGGACCGGAGACCACTACGAGTGGAACAAGGTGACCACGTGCATCCACAACGTGCTGAGCGGGCCCCGCTGGATCGAGCACTACGGGGAGGTGCTGATCCGCAACACCCGCGACGCCTCCTACCACTGCAAGCTCACCTTCTGCAAGGTGTGGCCCCCCTACCCCTT
>NW_020957175.1:3613-44646 GCF_003031625.1 Empidonax traillii | reverse complement strand
ACAACAGATAAATACTTCACATATTCACACATTAAAAACCCCCTAAGAATAAAAATCAGTGGTTCAAAATGCCAAAAATCAGTAGTGAGGACACAATTCTCAGATTAATGTCATTCATACACATCCCTGTCAAATCCCTTTTTCCCCCCTGTACATTACATTAAACTGGATTTAATTCTTCCTCTTTTTTAATGATGGTATTTTACTTATTTGACTTCTGGCAGCTTCTGCAGCTGTCTGGTGGTTTTTTTTTTTTTTTTTTTTCTTTTTTCCCCAAATCCACAAACACAGCTGGAGGATTTCCACTTTCCGTTGCTCAACCACCCCAAGCCTCCCTTTGGAAGCAGCGCCGTGTAGTGGGAGCCGAGCTCAGTACAGGACAACCTGCCCTTTAAATGTTGACTGTCATTCACAAGGTGTTATTTTGGATTTCATTGACAGAGGTGCAGGAAAAATCCACGGATTCAAAAGGGAAAAGAAGTTGAATTTCCATCTTTGGGATTAATGTTGTAAACAGCGTGAAAACCAAAGGAAAACAAACTTTATCATTTCTGGTGCCCATCTACGGCTTTAATTCACACACAAAAAATCCCTAAAATATTAAAATATAGCTTCCAAATATATAGATATATAGAACAAATAAACTGCTTTGAAGTAGAGGAGGAATAATTATGCCAGTGCAAAAGTGAAGGCGTTCATCCAATGGGGATTTAGGTGTTACAAATATCCATGTCAGAAAATCAGGAGACACTGTGTGTCATTCCTGGGCTTATTCCTGTGCTTTTCCAGAACACCCAGGGGCGTCCCCCGTTGCTGGAGCAGGTGCTGCTCGTGAACATGGATTTTATAGGCGTGAATAATTCAGACACCGGGTCGTGCTCAAAGAAGTGCGAGGGAAAAGGCAGAGGAACACAATGTTTGATCGTCAGAGCAGCATGACGAAGGGATGGCCTAAAGGCACGTTTGCCTCAGATCTCACTGATGAAATTTTGCATGGTTCGAGCTGCAAAACAGAGGGAACACACCCCCCAACATTTATCTGTTTTTTTTTGTCAGGTTAGCTGAAGGTGGGAAGCTCAGAATGCCTGAAAGACAAGAGTCTTACAGAGCTGCTCAACCCTGGGCAGATCTCCAGGTAGGTCAGCACCAGCTGCTGATCCACAAATGGGGGAAACCCAACTTCTCATATCTCACACACCTGCATCTCTAACCACCACTAACACCTGACCATCCTCAGCATTTCCACATCCTCATCTTTTCCACACCTTTTAGGGCCAGGTCAGCGCTGATGGTTTTTGACGCAGGCAGAACTGAGAAAGAAGAAGCTGCAGCTACTCAAATTGAGCACTAAATGGGGTCAGTAAGAACATTTCACCTTCCAGATCTCCTGTCTTAGGTTACTGCTAAAATTGCCAGTGGTCTTTAGCTGTCAGATTAAAAAAAATGAAAATAAATCTGCTGTGTTTTTTGAGCAGTAGCACAAGTCTTTACCCATTGACCACGTGGGAGTCTCGCAGATCACCGAATCCTAGAATGGTTTGGGTTGGAAGGGACCTTTAAAAACCAGCTCATTCCAACCCCCTGCCATGGGCAGGGATATCTTCCACCATCCCAGGTTGCTCCAAGCCCTGTCCAACCTGGCCTTGGACACTTCCAGGGATCCAGGGGCAGCCACAGCTTCTCTGGGCAACCTGTGCCAGGGCCTGCCCACACTCACAGGGGAGAATTTCTTCCTAATAACTAATCCAAAGCTGTCCTGTTTCAGTTTAAAGCTATTCCCTCTTTTCCTATCACTACAAGCCCTTGTCCTAATATGAGCTCCAGTTTGGATACTCTGCTGTCCAGCATAGCTTGAGATTATGTTGAAGTTCTTATTTTCTGCAGGGAATGAACAAAATCCCTGTATTTCCCTAAACATTCAGGTGAAACTGTTAGAAAAATAATTTGTCTCAGGACGTGGACCTTCTGTCAAATTTTAGACTGAAAATATTCAGCGAGAGTCAGTAGTTATCTTAAATCAGCCTGCAGTTTGTTCACCTGGTGCTCCTTCATTACTTCAGACATAAAATCCAACACAGGATGCAAAAAAAGGTTTAGATTTTGCCCATTAATGTTGGTGGAAGAAGAACTAAAATGGACTGGCTTAGACTGAAACTGCAGGAGAGTTTAATTCCTATTGCAGGGCAAACATGCCAAGTGTTTTGTTATGTTTTCTAAGTGATGGAGGAAATTACCATAAGTGGCTAACAGAGATCTAATAACTAAAAGCAGCTCAGCCAGGGGGCAGCAGGAAAAAAGGAAAACGAACATTTTAATATCTGTGAGGAAGTAAAAACAACTTTATACCCTTGAGCTTGAGTGTATCTCTAATCTTAGCCAAGATGTATTTTGCATGAGTTATCTTGCAAGCAAGAAAGCCAAAATAAAGGTCTGAAATAGTTCTAAGAGAAATATGGGATGTGCTCAGATGTGGCAATCAGGGAAGAATAATCAAAAATAAATTAAAATCTCTGTACTTTGCCTTCCCGAACGTGCAAATATCAGTAGCTGAAATTATTGACAAATTGTTTCAGGGGTCTTCAAACCAAACCAACAGCCTGCATTTAGCCTAAATACGCCCTGCATAAAAACACTTTGGCCTCAGATGCTGAGATGGAGACCAAAATCATTTCAAAGGAGCGAGTGCAAAGCAGCTGAAGTGTTTTCTTCTTATTTTCTAAGGCTCTCAGAGAATTAATAAGAATTTTGCACTCCAAGAGAAGCCTACTGAGCAAGAAGAGAGCACAGCAGAAATGTGTAATTGGGAAGGTCAGGGACAGTGAAAAACTTCGGCGCTTTGAAACCCTCAACAGATTTTTTCAGTGTGCAGATATAAAATTTGTTGCAACAGTGAGGTTGGGCACTGAATGAAATCATTAAACTCCCCCCAGAAAATGAAATCTGGTTGTAAAATGCCCATTGAGACTATTTTTCCTCAAAAGGTTGACTATATTTACATTCTAAACTGTACTGATACCAAAAAATCTCCCACAAGCAGCTGTAATTTGTTCATTTTTAAAGGAGGAGTTATAAAGTGCTCCTTTTCCATATCTTGTATTTGAAAAAAGCATTTAGAAATCCTAGATTGTACCAAAAAATAGAGTTAAAATTAAAATTGAATTCTTTGAACTTGAAATAGTAATTCTATCAAAAGTGCCACTAAATATTTTTAGCGTGTCATTCTGTGGGGAACATATTTTTCCTGTTCTCTTTAAAATGTATATTTTTCCTTTTTTATATATATATTTTATTTTATTTACTTTAAAGATCCTGAAGTATTTGTCATTTTTCTTTACTACAGACACGAAGATCCATTGGCATCTGCTCTCACCCGTTAAGGAACACATATTTAATGGTGGATTTTAAAAATTGTGTTCCAGGAAAGGGAGTAAACAGCTTTTTTTGTGATACCCTTACAAACCTCCCTCCGAAGATGAGTCACAAGATAATCAATTGGGCAAAAGTGACTTACTGATATCAATTCATGATCCGCATAACATTCCCAGAGTGCACTATACAGTTCAATAAAAAGGAGGTTTCCAAAAGCTAAAGAAGTTAAAATCTAATCTAAGTTAGTTTTTGAGGGCACTGCAGGAAAGAAGGTGTTTGGGGGATTTAGGATGGGTTATTCCAATATTTAGAAATGTCCTTCCCTTGACACCGAGTATAGAAGAATCATGATCATATGATAATACAGATAAATATCTTAATCTGAAGCCCTGGCACAGGTTGCCCAGAGAAACTGCGGATTCTCCATCCCTGGAAGTGTCCAAGGCCAAGCTGGACAGGGCTTGGAGGTACCTGGGCTAGTGGAAAGCAAATCTGTTGGAACTGGAGGATCTTTAAGGTCCCTTCCAACCCAAACAATTCCACGACTCTACATTTCTAACCCAGACATCCAGCATTTAGGTGGCTAAATATTGCCCTAAGTACCTTTCCTGACTTATTTAGGTTCACAACTTGGCCCCTACATGCCCAGGGAAGAACAGAGGCAGGTGCCCTTCAGTCCTCTTCTCAGTTTAGGGTAAAACCATCTTTTTATGGCACGGAATAAATACAACACAGAGATCATCATATTTTAATACAGAAGGGGTTCTGTATCTCCAAAATCCACACTTTCAAGTGACTTCCACGTGGAGAAAATAAATCTGAGAGGGTGTTTCAGGATCTTGAGCACAAGCTGCCCTGGAGGGAGGAGTTCACCTTTTGCCCAGGGAGACAGAGAGGGGTTTGCCGAGCTGGGTCCTGTGCCCTTGGGCACTGCAGTGACAGCAGCACAAAGGCTTTATGGTTGAAAAATGCTTCTTAATGGGCCTCAGGGACTTTGATTAAATACCCATGTGTCCACTACTGTGGAAAAGAAGCCCTGGAAGCTGCTTTAGGCATGGTATGCTCTGCCTTGGATCAACTTCCCAACCTATGGCTATTGCTGGATGGCTCATCCAGAGGGGTTTGTGCTGTGCAACCCTGATCCCATATCCTCCTCCAGATAGGCTTTCACCACTTGGATCCCCAGGGATGCCCCAGTTCTTGCCATAGGATATACATTCCCTCTGAGAAGCAGTGGAGTTTATTCAGGATTGGGGAAAAACTGTTTATTGCAGCTACGACAAGAGGGACAGGAAGCCACGTGAAAGACCAAATCCCTGGTGGTAGAACAGTGCTGTAGATGTGGGTTTTTTAGATATTCCCCACCTCTCTTCCTGCTTTTTTTCCTCCCATTTCCCCCTTCTTTGTGTGTAGCTTTGGTTCTGCATCACAGTTATCTCTTCAAGCTGACTCCACAGGAAATCCTCTTGGGCTGCTGACTCAGCAAACCCAAGGCAGAGCAGCCCAGCAGCACATTTTGCTGGAGACATGAATAATATCCCTCCAGGAGATGGATCTTAATAGCTGAGCAAAAGGAAAAAAAAAAAATCACTGATTCTAATTTTTTTTTTTTTTAACAGGCTCCTTCTTTGAGAAATCTTTTTATTTCCCAGTTTGTTGTTTTCCTGCTCACCCGACCCTCCTCCAAGCTCACAAATACAAAACTGGCAGGGGAAAAAAACAAAAAATCATATTTATATCCCTAAATCAGCGCTGTCATCATGTTGTTGACCTGTCACAGAAACTACTGCTCCTACCAGAGGGCAAAAAGGTGAACACATTCATGGAATGCAGGGCAACTATTTTATGCTTTGTCACCTGCTGCCTTGCATTTCCAAAACCTGCATATCTTGCCTGCCTGAAGAAGGAAAGTTGCAGTTTTGTGCATAGAACCACATGTTGGTAGAATCTTGTATTTCTAGGGTGGAGATTTTTTGGCTGTCATTCATCTTTTGTGTTTAACAAGCTCAGAAACTTTCCAGACCAGTTTTGGATGGAGCTCTGTGAGCAACCTGGGCTGGTGGAAGGTGTCCTTGCCCATGACAGAGGGTTGGAACGGGATGGTCTTTAAGGTCCCTTCCAACCCCAACCGTTCTGTGATTCTGTGGTTCTGTGAAAAACATTTTAAGCAGGTGCCTTTCTTTATCTCCTGCAACAACCACAGCTGACATCTGATGTGCCCAGTGTGAGATTTCAAGTCCCACAGAGCACCAACACAACATCAAGGTCTCCCATCACCTTTGGGCACCTTGGACAGGAGTGTGAACACGCTGAGCTTTCTCAGAAAAAAAAAACACATAGACCTGTAGATGTTTCAGGTGGAGATCTCACCCTGAGGGATCTGCCACTCTCTCCCTCTCTGGAAGACCCATCCCACCCAGCTGACAGGATAACAACCATCTGGAACCTCAGATCTGAATTTTTTGTGCCTCTGAAATGCACTTGAAGTTGGGGGTTATCAGGACCCTGAGGTTCTGTGACACTGATGGAAACTCTGAGCCTTCTCTTTGAATCCACCTTACCCACTACTGAACATTGTGAGATTCTGTTTTTCTATTTTAAACAAGGCTTTTAAGAGGTTGAAATATTCTGCTGATTGCTCCTCGTATTAAAAAGGAAAAGCTCTGGCAGAATGAATGTCTTGGTTAGCTGAGTTTTTGTCTCCTATGGAGAACATTCCCAGCAGTTCCCTGGCTGTATTTGTACATATTTATATTTTCATTACATAAATAGCAGGGAAGTTCCATGTGCACTGTGTTAGAGACACCTGCAGTCCTACAGAGAACTTGACTTCTCTGATGGGGTTATGAGATGCTGCAAATCACCAGGCAGATAAACTCATTAAAAGCTCTCCCATTAAATCCTGCATGGAAAAAAATATTTTCTTTAAAGAGCAGGGACCAACCCAGTCACCTCTGCTGGAGCCTGAGGAGCCTCACATTTGGACTACAGTAGGAAATGCACTGAAAAACATTGCAGGGTTAGAGAGGAACTAGTAGAATATTGTGCCTGAATACACCCTGTTTCACCTTTTAAAAATGACAGAGGCTGAAATGTAGATACCTGAACGTAGCCTGGCACTGCAAGCGACAGCTAGAGGTGAATAACAGAGAGTTCTCAGCTCTGCAGCCCAAACACACCCTTAAAAGCTGGAGAAATATCACCCCCTTCAGCAAACAGGGGCTGAGCAAACAGATCTGCTTTCTCTGTTCACCATCAGATGGAGGTTTCGCTCCCTGCTATGGGAGGTGCTGCCTGTGCATCCAAATCTGGATTTGCCCATCTCATTGTCACACAGGGGTCACACTTCCAGGCTGGTACACAAGAGGCATCACTTACACCTTTGCTTTTTAATCTCTTTTTTTTTTTTTTTTTAAAAAAAAAAAAAAGGAAGTCAGTGAATGTGTTTCCCACTTAATGAAACATCACAAAGAATGTTCTGCCATTTAAGCTTAACTATGTTAAAAATGCATCCACAAGAAATTCTAAATATTAGGTGAAGAAATACATGTGATTGAATTATCCAGACAGTTAGAACACCTGCATTGCAGTTACATTTAAAATTCAGTTCATACACTAAGCCAACTTTGTGAGTCATGAAATTCATTGTTTCTCAAGTGCATTTGGAACCAGACAAAGGAAGGATGGTTTAGGATCCTTTCTCCTCAATAATTTCATGATGAATTTTGTTATATTATCCAATTTAAAAAAAAAACCAAACCTTTCCACTGGATCAGGTTGCTCACTCATCCAAAGTGAAGAAAAGAACGAGAGTGACTGAGAAGAGTCAGCCCAGCTAATAAAAAATGGGTTAAAATCAGCTAAAATAGCAACATTGGCATTTAAATCTGGGAAAACAAATGGGAAAAAAAAAAAAAAAGCTCAAGAATTCCTCTAAAAGGCCTAGGAGTTGTTTTCAGTCCCAAGTGAGTCATAAAGTGGAACACCTTTAATAGGCCAATACAGAACAACCTGTTGAACACATGAAAAATCAAACCACCCTTAGTCTCTGACAGTTAAAATTGGCTCAACATGCACACTCCTGAATATATCTCGGCCATTTATTTTCTTGTTGGTAAATCCAAAACCTGCCCATCCAAGCAGATCCAGGAGCTATTGCAGGCACCTTGAGGAATGGGGTCATGTGCCTCGAAATGAGGGTCAATCCCAACATCCAAGAACAGGAGCTCTCCTGGAGGGTGACTGGAGATTTGTTGAGTACCAGGTGCACGTAGAGGAAAGCAGTAAAAAAGAAGGTATTTTCAGGAACTTTCTGAGGGTTAGGATGGTATTCAAATTTATTCTAATTTTTTAATTTTTTTTTTTTAAATTCACATCCACTCCCTTGGTAGAAAATCTGCAAATCTGCACAAGAGGCAAGCACCAATTTAAGGTCTCTGGCACAGCAGGTTAGAGGTTGTTTGAAGAGAAAATGTGTGTCCCAGTGGGGAGAAACGTGTTGCCACCAGCATTGCAAAAGAGCCACAGCAAGGGTAGAATCATAAAATAACATTATATCGTTCCCCAAATTTGATCTGCCCAAAGAAATGTAGGGAATTACTAATTGCATAATTTTGCAAGAAAATTATGGTACGATCTCTGTCACTGGCTTAAGTCTCTGCACTGACCAAAGAAATGTGTGTGCAAACACACAAATTCATGTGTGGTAAAAGCTTAACTTTGGTGTCTGGATTCCTGCAAAAGACTGGAATAAAACCATATAAATAAGATCATAAACACTGCAGACACACCACGTCTCTAAAAGCATGTTTCTTCCCATTAACTCTGGTTTGCTCCACAGTATTTCATTAAAGAGCTGTTCTTTCCAAAAGCTGGAGCTGATCACTAATTATCCAGCTCAGCAACCACAGCTATGTCCTGAAACGTTAACAATTGGAAACTTGCTGTCCTTCTCCATCTGCCAGGAAGGTCATGCCCATGAAAGCTCTGGAGATGTGTTCATTTACTTCCCTTAATTAAAAACCGCTCGCCTCGAAAGGAGAAGACACCTTTTGGCTGCCTCCAGCCTAGCACCGAAAATCTGTGTTTAAATAATCTAATGTATGGTAAAAAAAAAAAAAAAAAAAAAAAAAAAAAAAAAAAAAAAAAAAAAAAAAAAAAAAAAAAAAAAAAAAAAAAAAAAGAAAAAGAAAAAGAAATCAAACCAGCATCTGAATATCAGTAACATTTTATAGTCAGGATTTCCATTTGGAATTATATTATTTGGATGAACACAGGGGTACTGGCAGTTCCAACCCCGTTCTACAGAATTTAGCTGAATTATCTTACATTTCAGGTTTTCAGTTAAATAGATTCCACTCTAAATAAGATCCCAAAAGGAAGAAAAAAAATTGTATTTTTGTGTGCCCAAGTAAAGATACTGTCACCCTGTGTGGTGACATTGTGAAAGACAGGTGACACAATGGGTACCCAAGAGCAAGGAACTCTGTAAAAACTCCTAAAAGATGCTCTGGTCACATCACTACCATATTAAATTGTTTTTCTTTAAAGATAAAACAAAATAAATGTCAAGAATGCTTTCAAACACCTGACCAATAAAGTGCAACAACGGGAGAATATCTGTATATTAAGCAATTGTAAAGCATTTGGATGGAAATCATGGAAAGTTATTAATAAAAATGAGATGGAGGATTTGGATCCTGGTGCTGTTTGTCACAGGATCCCTCTGAGCAGAGTTTCTCCAGAAGTGATGAGAAGCACATTTATGATCAATGGGCTGGCAAAGAGCTGAGTTGAAATGCAAGATGAGTTTATTATAAGGGTTGTGTGCTGTTCCTCACAGCTACAAAAGGAAAAAAAAAACATCTTTATTCAGTGTTTTTATGGCTGTTCTGTGAGGTCAGACACAGCCACAATGTGGAGGGGGGCAATGGAGAGGAACAGTCACAGTCCCCAGACGTGAGTTATTAATGGAATAGTAAGACTTCTGGGGAAAATTAATCCCTGTCATCTTCAGGAAGAGTTGAATGTCTTCAGAAACATGATAAATGACTTTGAATGCCTTTAGTAGCTTTAGAGGAGGGCCATTTGTATTGTTCCTTAAAATCACTCCTCTGAAAATGGAAGCATCCAAGAGCACTGCCTGAAATATTCCAAGGTTTAGGTTTCACAGGGCTGATAGGAATCTCTAATTTTAGGCCCTCTGTCTGGAAAAAAGTATTCTTAAGCCCATGGATTTGAAAGAGAAGCCCCATTTTTTTTTTTTTTTAATTATAGCTTTATTTTATTTTTAATCTTGGAGAAAACAGTGAACGAGTGCC
Organism: Empidonax traillii; assembly: GCF_003031625.1. NCBI lineage: Eukaryota > Metazoa > Chordata > Aves > Passeriformes > Tyrannidae > Empidonax > Empidonax traillii. The sequence continues at coordinate 34,957 of NW_020957175.1, read as the reverse complement.
CTTTAGGAACGGACTTGCCCTGTTCAGGATGAGCAGTGACCACAGTCCTGTTGCATTAACAAAGGAGGTTGGAAAAAACTGCTATAGAAAAAGCCAGAATTGGCGTCAGCAAGAGATTCTTCACTCCTGGCCATCAGGACACGTATTTACAGCAGGACAATACAAATAAAAAGGTCTTTGCTTACCGTGGGAAGCAATGTGAGAGTGAAGAGGCAGATCTTCCAGGTGAGGGCCATCTTCCCTCTTAATTAACTTCAGTCAAGGTTTGCTTGTTATCACTGTGATTAGGGCTGAAGCACAGGCTCTCTGCAGGTGTTTTGGTCGAGGTCTTCACCTCAAGGCTCAGATCTCTGCAATGAAAGAGGAAAAGTATTAAAAATACGGAAACCAGGAAGAGAATGAAAAAGAGATGGACAGTAAACAGAGAACCCAACACTTGAACTTTGAGTTGCACATATTGGAGATTGCCCATCCCTGTCTGCATTGCAGCTGTTATAGATGGTTTTGGACACCTAATTTAATTTCAAAGGACATCCAAAAAGTCTGTGTGATCAGTACCTTGTCTCAAAGAAACTACCAGAACAGGCTCTGTAGATGCAAAGATCGAAATTGCACCCAAAGGAGAAGGTAGGATGGATTATTCTGAGCCAGAAAAAGGACCTGCCTGCTGAATTTCTGAAGCTGTGATTCACCCTTCATGATTCTCAGCAGTCTCTCAACAGCACAGCTGTCTGGGGGCTTTTTAGGAGTCTGGATGGCAGGATGATTTACTCCCAGAGATCATTTGTCCAGGTAACAAAATCCGTGACAGGAGTTGTTAAAGCCCCCAGCTCTTGGAGAGCTCACAAATAGAGGTGCAGAGGAATGAACTGTGGTCTTGGGGTAAACATCCACCCACATCATAAAACAGGATTGACTTCTATCTGTGACTTCATTGCTTGCTCCCTGCCGAGGAGCCGAGCGGGTGGTCAGGGCATCGACAGAATTCCCCACCTGACAGTAGTTCAGTCCTCATTTAAAACACAACCCTCCCTCAAATCTCCATACCTTGGGGTCTCAGGGCTCTCCTTTCACCTACAGTCAGGTTTTTAGTATGGAGATAAATTTGCATATTCATTCTTGTTCTTTCCACAGTTGTCCCCAGGTCCCACAGGTGGATCCCCATGTATTGGATTTGGGAGTCAAATTCAAACAAAAAAGAGGAAGATCAATGGAAGGGGAAGGTTTTTTAAGATTTGGATTTATTTTTTCATTATCCTGCTTTGATTTGTAAAGAACTGATTTGTAAAAGAACTTTTACAATCAAAGGACACTCAGTTTTTATACTGACTGTGACATACTGCCAGGACATCAGCATTTAGAAAGGAGAGAGTCCTTCAATTAAAAAATAAAAAAGGAAAATTAATCTCTCTCTAAAATTTTTGGAGAACAATGGTTCATAAAATTCACCCTAATCTGATGTGTTTTCCTCCATCCTCGCTTGATCAGTCCCTCCCGCTCTGCTCTGGCACTGAATTTAATCACTGAACTGTGTTGCTGATGGTTTATCAAATAATGAGGGACTGATAAGATCTCAGCTGAGGAGGACAGCAAACATCCATGGTGACATTCAGCCTTGGGGGCTGGAAAAAGAAAGTCACTCCATTAACACAGGCAAAGAGAAAACCAGACAGAGGCATCAGCAGACGCTGGATTTGAAATTATTTCTTGATCATTTGCACTCCCGTGGGCAGGCCAGTCCAGAAAGGCCAGAGAGAGGTGTGGAGGTTGAATGATGTCCTTGCATTTTGTCACTGTAATGCATCAGAAATTTGAATTATTTGAATTTTTTAAATGCAATAGAAGGGTGGGAGATGCCTGACTAAAGTGGGGACCTTTAGAATCCGCTCTTTCCATGTCCTGAAGACCTGGTTTTACTTTAACCTGGCATTCACCAGGTTTAAAAAGTGCAGGCGTTTTTCTGCCTCCCATTTCACCTGAGTTTCAAAGGAACTTCTGAAAGAGACAACAGGAACATCTGCAAACCATTTCACTGCTTTTCTTTCACATATTGCAGGGAAAATAAAAGAATCTGCTTCATTTTTTATTTTTTTTTTTCCCCTTCAAGGTAGTCATGGAAACCTGCATCAAATGCTGGGCTGAGGCCTTCATGTCATCCACAGAGACTCAAGTGTTTATTAGGTAATAACAACTCCCACTTCTGTGAACTTCTGACCTGAACCTGCAGCAGAACCTGTTTATTAGTTAGCAGTTCCCAGCATGCATGATGTACATACATGCATAGCCCACCTACTACCAATTAAAGGCTAATTATTGCTAATTAAAGTCTTGTTATCTGTATTACCTAGTTTTCTCTACTGTCAATTAAAACCTAGTTATCTCCCAGTCAGGTACTATCAGCTACGTTTTACTAGAAAAATAAACTTATTTAAAAAATGCAGGCAGTGTTGATAAAGCATTAGCTTTCAGTATTGAGAAAAATAATTAAATATATCAATATAGGATTTGGAAGGGAAGCTCGAATTATCAGATTTTCTTCTGATGTCACTGGTAGCCAAATCCTGTAATTTCATTAGGAAATTAGAGATACTGATGCTTCATGTTGCTGTTTTAGCTGCTTCTGCCACTGTAATTAAAATTAGTGAAGTCAGAGTAGCCAACGCACCTTTCAGATATGGATATATAGTTCCCCCAAAATAATCTTCCATTATCTCTGTGAAACAGAAGGGCTTTTGAAGTGTCTGAGAATCTGAAAATCAGTTGATTGTTACTAAAATGGAATGGGCTTCAGGGGGTTATTTCAAACATGGCTGAAATACAGAGAGAAGAATTAAAAAAAAAAAAAAAAAGGCCTTGTTTTGGTCAACTAATGACTTCAGAAGATAATTTGTCACCATGAAGGTAAATTCATTTGTCCCCTGTAAACACCAAAGCAGATTCTTTCTGGAAGTATCTTAGATTCTTCAAGGGCAGGGTGGAAAAGCTCTGGCAAAACTTGTCCTGCTGCCAGTGCCCACTCCTTTCCCCTGTCTAAAAAGGGACTCTGGGGGCTGATGAGGACAATTTTCCACTAGAAGCCCACAAGTGTCAAGTGCACAATGTGATGTCACTCATCAACACAACCAGACAGTGAGTCCTTCCCAAGTGTGATGTGTCTACTCCCAGAGAGGCATAAGCAGTGCAATAAATCACTCCCTAAAAGAAGAAAAAGTCACCACATCAAATAATGAGTAAAACTGTTTTGCAGCCTCACGTTGGATGAGTGAAAGAGGATTTCTGGTGACTTTCTAAGGCAGTTGTGAGCTGTTATTGAGATCTCACCCAGAATAAACCGTCTGCTCTGGGCTCCTCGTTGTGGTCCTCTGGGATGTGTGCCGGTGGTTTGAAAGGAAACCAAGAAATTTCAGAGTTGACCCACAATGGCTTAGACCACTGATGATCAAATGGTAATTTATCACTTTCATCTTCCTTTGGTGTCTACTCAGGGCCTCCCACCACATCCTTTTCCTGTGCCAGGACCAAGGTACAACACAAGTGGGGAAGTCAGAAAGGTTCTGACAAGGTGCAGCATCAGCTGAGCTGTTGCAGACTGAATATATTTCAGAGAAGTCAATCACTCCGTGCACAGTCATTCCAGTTCTTCCTAAAGACATGCAGAATGTTTCCCCAGGAAGAATAAACATGGGGGGAAAATTGTTGGGTGAAGAATTGGGAAGGTGCTGAGGGGAATAACCCAGATGTCACCAGCTGGTCTGGCCCACAGAACACTCCCTTGTCACTCCCATTTTCTCCCCAGGAAATGGAACTCCAGAACTGTTTGTGGCACAGGGTTTGTAAGTGGTCATTTATAGCTTATATATGAACCAGTTAATTATCACAGAATCATTAAATGGTTGGGGTTGGAAAGGACCTTAAGGATCACCCTGTTCCTCCCTGTGCCATGGGCAGGGACACCTTCCACTAGCCCAGGTTGCTCCAACCTGGCCTTGGACACTTCCAGGGATTCAGAGGCAGCCACAGCTTCTCTGGGAAATCTGTTCCAGTGCCCCACCAACCTCAGCAAGGAATTTCTTCCTAAAATCTCATCTCAACCCACCCTCCTTCTGCTTAAGGCCATTCCCCCTTGGACTTTCACTCCCTGCCCCTGTGAAAAGTCCCTCTCCACTCCTTTGTCAGCCCCTGGTGAGCAATCTCAACTCCTTCAGCCTGAATTCCCAGGAGAGATGTCCCAGCCCTCTGATCAACTTGGTGGCTTTCATTGTACAGCTGATTCTTTATCTGTGTTCTTCAGGCTCTCAATACAAGGTGTGCAACCCAGTGCATTTAATTCTTTCCCTCCTCAAGGTTCCAAAATGTAGCAATCTACAAACTGGGCAGGGTGCACCTTCCTGGTGTCAAACTGACACACTTGCCAGCAACGAGCAGAGTTGGGAAATCAACCCTTCAGTGACCCAGGACACGTCACCTAATTTTAGAAACCCAGGAGACACATGAGCTCATTGTCAAGTCCCTTTATAAAGCCAACAGAGAGAAGCAGCCATATGAAGAAAGCATTTTGGTCTGACCTATTTTAACTGCCTGCTTTCAACTTTCAGCTTCCCTCCCCGAGTGTAAAGGAATTCTTGACATCCACCTAAATTTGGGCAGAATGATCCCACCTCCAGTCTCTTCTGAAATATATGGATCAGCAAGATGAAACACAAAACAGCAAAGTTTGACACTCCACAAAGGCCTGAGAAGGAATTTGATTGTTTAGGGTGTCAGTAAACTAATGCTGATGCATTTAAGGCAACAGAAAAGCTAAAAGAAGGTTTAACTGAATATCAGGCAGCAAGAGCTCTGAAGTTTCCCATGGAAAGTAGTCCATAAAGAGCAATCTTATTAAGGCAGAGAGAAAGAACATCATGATCTTTCCACTATTTTTAACAGAGCAGTTACTATTTCTCGGAGTTTAAATATTTTGGGTTGTTTTCATTTACTTAATTAGTAAATTCACTGAAATTAGAGTTTCTTCATGCATCACAGCATCTGAGCATCTGACTCTACTTGCTTTTTAAAAACCAAGAGGACATTTGTTGTCCCTTTACACGTTTAACTGGAAAAGTCCCCCAATTCCTTGTTTCTATTGCCTGTGTCTGTTGTCAGTGAAAAACCAGGATTTGGAGGGTAATTATGTTAGGAGTTCTGAGAGGTGGATTTTGTCCTGCTACAAGGGACAAACCCCTTTTCAGCTGCACCTGAATGTTTCAAGGGTCTCAGGCAGAAATGCTACACCTTTTCCTGGCAATTTAACGTGGAAATAATAGTTGAAAGAAACACATTCAGCTGCTGCCTGGCTGAGGCATTTCGGTGTTAAGGAAGAAGCAAGTCTGTCAGCAGTAATCCTTTTTCTGTCTGGAGGAATAGCTTTTTGATTTTTTTTTTTCCTTGCATAACATTGAGAAACACCTGTGAATTTCACTAGAACTCCCTTTCTAAAAAAGAAAAGTGTGATTAAAGTAGGAAATGGTAAATTGCAGGTGTTGTGACTCCCATATGCAAATCAAGTCTTAGTGTTGAAATATTTTTACAGAAAGTAGGATTATCAGTTTCATTTACTTCCACGAGGACTTGTGTGGGAAAGAAATGAAAGGCAGTGCAGTTTTGCAAGAAGAATAACTGAAAAAGGGATTCACAGAACTGGGGGTTGGAAAGACCTCTGGAGATTGTCCAGTCCAACTCCCCTGCTCAAAGCAGGGTCAGCTGCAGGGGGTAACAGGTTATTCAAGTCTCGTTTTCAAACAGTTTCTGAATATCTCCAAATGCTGAGACTCTGTACAACCTGTACTTGACCATTCTACCAATAATAAAGTGTTATAGCTGAATTTCCTGCTTATCTGTGTGTGTTTGTTGCTTCTCATCAGTGCTGAGGGGAGCCTGAGCTTGCCTCCTTTACATCATCCTTCCATCAAATATTCCTACACATTGAGATCCCCCCAGATCTTTTCTTCTCTAGTCTAAACAGACCTGTCATTCCTTATTCACCTTTGTGGCTCTTCCCAGGGCTCCCTGCGGTGTGTTTGTGTCCTCAGCAGCCCAGCCCAGCTCCAGACGTGTCTCCCCAGGGCTGAGAGGGGGGACATCCCTCGAGATGCTGCCAACGCTTTTCCTCGTGCAGTTGATGATGCTTTTGGACTTCACTGCTGCAAGGGCACTTTGCTGGCTCAGGAGCCACTTCCTCTGCACCCAGAGCCTCAGGTTGTTCTCTGAAAAAGTGCTTTCCAGCCAGCTGATCCCCAGGATTCTTCCTCTCTCCCAGAGCAGGACTTGGGGTGTCTCCTTCTGGAACTCCTCGAGGTTCCTCTCTGCGTGTTTCTCAAGCCTGTCCTGTTCCCTCTGGGTAACAGCAAACCCAACCACTTGGTCTATCAAGCACTGCCCTTTAATTTGTGTGACCTTCAGCCTTCCTGAAGGTGCCACCTGGCCCATCACCCAGGTCATCAGGGAGGACATTAAACAGCATTGCCACATCAAATGTCAGAGCTTTATAATTCAGCCCAGTCTACCCAGGCTCTCTTCACAGTCAGTGCAGAAGATGTGTCCTCAGGGAGCAATTTCTATACCCTAAAGTTTGGTTACCCAAGACCAGGTTGGATGGAGCTTTTGAGTAACCTGGTCTCGTGGAAGGTGTCCCTGCCCATGGCAGGGAGGTTTGGACTAAATGACCTTCAAAAGGTCCTTTCTAATTCAAAGTATTCTATGATTCAAATTCAAAGTATTCTACGATTCCCTGACATTATGCCTAATTTTGGACGAAGTGAGTTTCTCCTTTGACAGAGTAATTTTCTGTTTACTCAGGCTGATGAGGGCAAACAAAGAAAATTCCATTCCCAAAGTTTAAGACACCAAAGCACCAGTGTAAGCAAAACAGAGCTCTGACTTCCCTCTTTGTCCCAGCCTTTTCCTACTATTAGTACTCTCTTTATTCCTTTTAACACAGCCTCTTAACTTCCATGTGTGTTTTACTTCAGCTGTCCCCAATTACAATTTTGGTGGAATGTGGGTTTTTTTATTTTCTTCTGAGTGGTTTCATTTCAATTGAAATTCCCTGAAGATGTAAGAGCACTATAATTTCCCCTTACAAGGTACACTCCTTATCACTTCTGTTTAACCTGACAGCTCTTGTATCTCCTATTTCAGCTTTACAGAGTTTTCCTAGCATTTCAAAAAAATAAAAATCTAAAACTGTTCTAAACCAGATTTTAATAAGTGTTGCTAAGCCAATTCAAGACAGATACCCAAATTTGCACTTTCTGAAGATCTGATTAATTTCTTGATTATCTGCAGATTTTTCCTACCGTATTGTTCATTTTCAGGCCTTCCATAAGATTAGGTTGGTGTAGCTCCTTCTGTTTTTAAAAACCAACCCCAGCTAAAATGCCTGACTTTTATAAGTCATAAAAATCATCACGATGTAACAACTTCTCTCCTTATTTTACTGCTTCACTCTTACAGCTATGATGACACATTGAAGGTTAATGACATCTAGATTTTGGATATCTGGGTATTGTGACATTGAATATCTGTTGGAACTGTTGCTTGAGGCTCTCTGAAAATTCAGATGGACCTGAGTGGATCGTTCATCTGGAGGTCAAGATTTTCTACCTTATCTTTGCAACTCCAGCAGCCACAGACTCGTGAGAGCAGAAACTATGGGATACAAATCATAACCCCCTGGGTATAGGATTGCTGTTCTTGGCAGGTTTCCCACATAACATCAGCCATAAAATCCTTGCCTTGATTGACACTCTTTTCCCTGTTCACTTGTCTTTCAGATTTATTGTTCCCTAATGTTGTTGGTGTCCCCAGAGACCTGGAGAAACGACCTGACTTTGTGACTGCAGACCCGTGGACACTCAGTTGCAGGGAAATAATTGCAAATTAGCACACACTTAGGAAGCATTAGGCAAAGTGAAAAAAAAAAAATAAAAAAAATTATAAGTTTCCACCTTCACAGCAGATCAATTATCCTCTGGAAGCATCTGCAGTGTATGTGGTACTTCATAGCTAATATGAAACTAATATGGGATCATAAAGGTAACGATGTGCTGCTCCATTCCAGCAGAGCTTTAAGTGCCGCTTGGCAAGGTCCAAATTATTACTCCACAACCAGTAAAATGTGCTCTCTATCTGGTGTATCAACGTTTTGCAAGAGCCACTTGATGGATTTGCTTCCCTTGACTGGTGGTCATATTATGTTTACTGGAGTGTGGTGCCACTCTTAACACCCTTAATTAACTCTCTGGGTGTGCTGGAGTGATTATCTTGGGATCAAGCTGTCATTGCTCCCCAGACCCAAGCCAGGTGCCCTCAGCTGTAGGGAATTACCAAGGGGATCTTTACCAAGGCATTCCACTGTTTAGGACAGGCAGACTCCAGAGGAGTGTTCCTGGAGCTGGGGATGGACCCAGGGGCAAGACACAGTCCCAGAGCTCCAGCAACAGCACAACAACCTCTTATCACCCCTGGGAAACAAATCTATCGTTCCTGTCTGAAAGCAGAACAAAAGCAATAAAATAAGCAATGATTTATCTGTTGCTTTGGAAGGTGGGAGATACAACGAGCAGCTGCCTAATGCCAAATGAGTAAATATGTGATGGTGTGAAGAAAACAGCCTGATATAACCTTGCTATTGAGAAAAGAGTGCTTGGAAGTGTGGGAAAATTGCCAAGGTAATCTGAGAGGATGATTAAGTGATCTTTCTTTGCCTCATATGTATAATTCCTTATTTTCCAAGGCCAAGTCAGAGGCATTCTGGGTACAGCAGCTCGTACTTCACTGAGCTTTCTGACTTGGCAACCTGTGCAATGTCCCAGATGAATATCCACCATCCTCCTCCACACTTCCAACCAACAACACAGAAAGCTTTCATGGGCCAAACTTCAGCTCATCTTGATTAAAAAAAAAAAAAAAAAAAAAGCTCCCAACAATACAATATGTTTCCCAATTTGTTGCTAGGTAGAGAAAAAAAAACAACACCCTGCTATTGTGATTCTCCAAGTGCATATTGTCCAGTTCTCAAGGAAATGTATCCCAGAACAGACTTGGCCCTACAATCCTGTCTCTTCCATCTTTAGGGAGGTGAAAAATCCCATTTTTTTGTTTTGAACAGTTTCCCTCCATTACATTGAAAGATAGAGGTAGGTCACTGCATGGGCACTAGGAAATGGCATAATTCCTTATTTTTTTTCTCCATGCTCCTTTCCTATTTTCCTCCTTTTCTATGGCATCTCTTCCAGCCCGAGCTCTCCCAGCTGTGTCCCATCTTGTGCTTAATGAACTCATTACATTTGGGACACTGTTAGGACCTTCCACAGCACGTGTCCTTGCAGCAGCAGGGATGGCATTCAAGTCACACGAATTTGGCTGTCTGAGAGTGAAACATCTATATCCAGGCTGTTTTCTCTCAGTTCCGTCCACAGTGAAGGAACAACGATCAAGTCACCTCAGCAGCGAGTGGCTTTGCCTTGCTCCGGGACAAAGTGCTGCTCATCTTGGCAAGCAGAGAGCTAAAAACGCAGAAAACCAGTTTGATCAGCTCAAGAGAGACTGTGTTGATAGGCACAGCCCTGAGAATAGCAGAAGCATTAAAAAAAACAAAACAAAAAGGAGGCAGAAAAGCAGCTGAAATCAAAGCCAGTGTGAGGGCAAGAGGTTAAGCTTGGAATTAGAAGAAAATTTTGGACTCTGGGCAGAACAAAGCCCTGAAAATGCCTCCCAGAGAGAGGAGGATGGTAAAAAAAAACCCACTAAGAATTTTGAGAGGACTCCATATAACGTGAGTATTTTGTAAACTGATTCCTCTGACACGTGGGCTTTTGCAGTGCTAATGGTTAGAGGTTCCCAACCACACGGGCTCTGACTCAGAGCTGGACCCCAGCCAGTCACCTCAAAGCACGGAGTAAACTCCTGTCTCTGCACTGAGAAAAAGTGCAGGGTGTTCTAGGCCCTTCCTGCTCCCAGGTAATCTGGAGGCTCTGAAGGTTCCACAGCTTTTCTTGGTGGTAGAGGGTGACAGTGATGGCAGCTGAGACACGTGGACAGACAGGAGGAGTTCAGGTCTCAGCAGAAAAGGTCTTATCTCTTATCTTATTATTACCAATAAGTGACAGGACCAGAGAAAGGGCCTCAAGTTGTGACAGGGGAGGTTTAGACTGGATATGAAAGAAAAATGTCTTCAGTGAAAGGGTGGATAAACACTGGAACAGGCTGCCCATGGAAGTGGTGGAATCAGCAGCCCTGGAGCTGCTCCAAAGGTGGAACTTGAGGACATGGTTTAGTGGTGAACACGGTGGTGCTGAGTTAATGGTTGGACTCGGTGGTCTTGGAGGTCTTTTCCAGCCCAAATAATTCTATGATTCTAAAAGTTCCTACTCACACAAAAGGCAATCCAAGACTCCTTCTTTTGGTCTGACACAGAAAGAAACAAGTCTAGAAAAAAGATTGTGTGACTCTTCTAGTTCTTTCTTTCCACCAGAATCATCTTTTCACCTTGTGATTAAAAGTGGTTATTTCTATATTCATCTTCATGATCTGCTCATGGATTTCCATGTGAGAGTTCTAGAAGATAAGCTGGCACAGTGGTACTCTATAGGGTGGCAGAATGTGTTCCTAAGGGAATACCTGGGAAGGTCAGAGCAATGCAGGATCAAAACACTTTAATATAAACATGCAAAATTTGAGATATGATTTGTTCTCTTATTAATTCAAGAGGTGTCAAAAACCCCCATCAAAACACAACCAGAAGAGATCAGCTGTATCCATTATAACACAATATAATTCATTCTGGGGAACTCCAATTTACTTTAATCTCATCCACAGAAGTTCTGTGAACAGGAGTCAATGGGGACCATAAAAAGGGGGCAATTTTCCTCTGTTGGATGTGGCTGTTGAGGTGACAGCTGGAAATCCTGATTATGGGTATTAAGATGTTTGGTGATGAACTTTTTGAATTGACAGGATGGTCACAGGATCAGACTCAGCCCAACTTGGGATGATTCACGTTTTCCTTTAGAAATCGTGTGGAACCGGAACATCCCCTGTGGCCCAGAAAACAATCCAAATGTGATTCCTTTCCATTGGATAGCTTTGTCATTTTGTCATCATGCATTGCCACTAAAAATCAGGACTCTAAAGATGTAAATTCAATCAACCTGAAATCCTCCTCCTCTCCAAAATGCCCACTGCTCTGTTTTCAATAGGTTGACTCATGTTTCCAAGACGCAGTGAAAATCCTCTCTCCCCACGGGTGGTCCTTCAGAGCTTTGGGTGAGAGTTCTGATTAAAACTGTACCTCTAAAGCTGAGATAATTTCTACAGATTCCTTGGATAGTCCCTGAGCCGTAATCAGCACAACCCACAGAGTTCAGAGCATATGTCAGATTATCCTAAATTATGTTTTTTTCAAAGCAACAGATTAATTCTGCCCTATTTCTCTATATTTTTCACCAAAAAGGAAGGAGGAAATGAGGGAAAAGAAGTGATAGAATTGAGACAGGCACTCAGAAGATTCAGCCCAAATAAACTTTACCAAAGCTACACTCAGCTCATTAGTAGCATCTTCTAGTGGGCAGCAAATTAAGGCCAAATCGTGTGAAGTGTTTAGTAACAGGTTTTTTATTGTTGCTGCAACCTCCTCCCTTTACTTTCCTCACATCAGATCAAGACTTAATTCTGTTCAGGTCTTAATAAGCAATTGAAGCTCAGCTGAAATGATACTGAAGAGACATCATCATCATCATCATCATCATGTGCCTTGCAAGCACTTTGGGGATGGAGCTCTGGCCCCTCTAGAGACCCTTTAGGACAAAGGATTTTGGCCCAAGATTTCACAGTTTCAACAGAGTGTATAAGACCATTCTATTATTTTATTCTATTCTATCATAATAAATTCTCCAATATTCCCCTATCTCCTGGGATACTCTGTGGAGAGGATTTATCCTAAGCTTTTAGAACACCCAAAAGAACAGTGCTGCAGGCACAGCTTCACATGTTGATTTCTCACAGAAACAGAAGATCTGCCCATCCTGGTCAGCCTTTGACGAGAACTTTTGAAAATTATTGGAACATTTCCTAATATCAAATCTGAAGAAAAGCAACCTAAGAAAGACAAAGCTTTATTGATCTCCAGCAGTGGCAGATCCACTTCAGCAGCCTCCAGAGGATGCAATTTATTAAGAAAAGAACTAAAGATGTCCCAAAGCCCTCCTGTCTGCAGGGCTGCATTATTAATGCCCCACGTGGCTGCAGATGGCACAGAGCTACATGCGAGGAGCCTCCTCGGGTTTTCTCAGCCCAAAAGAAGATTAAAGAGAGGATTAAAGGTGAACCAGGACAACAAAATAAAGGGGAGATCACCAATGGCACGTGAGAGTCAGCAAAACCTAGGGCCAAGTTTAATAGTTCACCTGTGCATCGGTAACCTCAGAGACATCCTTGTTTTTAAACGCAAAACCAATGCTAGGAATGAGGAACTGGTAGCACAGAATAACTCTGAGTTATCTTCACATAATTTTCTGGCTCAGCCCAGTCTGGTGACCTGGCATCTCAAAGTACTTTGTGCCTTCCCCTGGGAATGTTCTGCACCAAAGACCAGCTTTTCAGTGGAGGCACAAGTGGAAAAACCACCACCAAAAAATAAACCCTATAAAAAACCAAGCCCTCCACACACAGTAGAAAAGGTGAATTCACATTTTATGGTATTTCTTTCCTCATATCCCAGGGTTGGTGGCTGTCCCCGGAGTTTGTTGCCAGCTGGAGTCAACGAGGCATGGGATGAGTTTGTATTTATATGTTTTTGTGAAACCTGTGTCTCACCGGGGAGATCAGGGCAGGGACACTGCAAGGAAAGGAAGGGAATGATCTTCCCTCAGTAAATAAAACTAAATGTCTGATCACCTGAAGTCAGCACAGTGGGAGGCTCTTTTGGGCAGGCAGAAGAGATTTTGTGGTGGAGTCTGGGTAGGTGGGTACACAGAGGACTCTCCAGGGCACAGCATGGCTGCCATTAACGTGCCCAAAGAACGGGATATTTTCCTGAGGATTGTTTTACTCAGGAACAGCCACAAAATGAAAACAGTGTGAGGCACAGAACAGTTTTTCCAGTAATATTTTGCACATTTTGGGTGTGTGCAGGTCTCCCACTTAGACGAAACCAAAGATTTGTGGCGTGGATTTAGATGTCCTTTGGGTTGTTTAATTTCATCTAGAATTGCTTGACTCTTAAGTGTTTACAAAACCTTCCTTGATAGGCCATAACTGCAAGTTGTACAGAAATAACTCTGGCTCATACTCTGCAAAGGAGTGCTGGTGTTCTGTGTTATCTACAAATCAGCAACGGAAATAAACATGGTTTTAAATCAAAATAATGTGAGATAACATGAAAATAACTCTGCTAAAAAACCCAAAACAAACAAAAAAAACCTAAAACTCCAACCCAAACATTAGGGCTTACAGGTCATAAATTAGTAGGTGAATGAATCCTAAGAGTTATTCAGTGACAGTCATGCAGCTCCAACCCAAAAGCATCTCTCTAAAATGGAAATTCATCTGTTTTTTCTTTTTCCCCTTGCCTTTTTAATCTGTTTTTTCCAAAGCAAACCAAATGCCCCAGTTTGCCCACACACGTGCAGGGACCTCCTGAAGACAATCTACACCTCTGAAGACAAAAGTAGCAGCTTCTGCTGAGCGACTTGAGTGGGAAACGAGGACATCGAGTACTTCCCATCTAGATGGCTTCAGTCTTACAGACACACATAGGATTAATTTAGCTCTGAGTACCAGCTGTACCTCCTCTGATCACTGTTATGAGGAATAATACAACATTCTCTTTTTTTTTTTTTTTTTTTTTACTCTTTCAGGGTGTTTTAACTGGTTTAAGTTATTAGTGCTGGTTTGCATTAGCTGAAAGGCAGCTGAAGTTTCTTCGTGGAGGAACACGGGAATTCCTTCCTTGTGCTGACCCTCTGGAGAAAGGAGATGTCCAGCACTGTGAATAAACCCACAGGAGTGCTTGGAAAGACCACCAGTTCTTCCCACCTGGATTAGGCTGTGAACACCTCTCTCCCCAGCTGTAGCCACGCTGAAAAGAGCATTAATCCCACTCAGCCTGGAGACACCAATCCTTGCTGCTCTGTCTCCCAGCTGCCCGTTAGGAGCATTGCCTAACCCAATTTAGCCCAGATAACTGGATTAGCTTCAATATTGGGCAAATTTAGAGAGGATGGGGAGGCCCTGGCACAGGTTGCCCAGAGAAGTTGTGGCTGCCCCTGGATCCCTGGAAGTGTCCAAGATTGGACAGGACTTGGAGCAACCTGGGCTAGTGGAAGGTGGCCCTGCCATGACGAGAGCACTGGAACCAGATGAGCTTTAAGGTCCCTTCCAACCCAAAGCATTGTTTGATTCTCCAGTTCTGTGATTCTGTGATAAAATAAGGCTATGCTACTAAGGCCAGAGGGATGCAATTGGATTCAGGGAATACTCTCCCTAAACCTGAATCTTCCTCAACTTGAATCTGCCCAGCAGTAAATTCCAGAGGTGGTGATGAGACGATGGAGAGATGGTGTCTTCAGGCAACTTCAGGATTGCAAAACAATTGCACAGACTTCAGACTTCAAAACTCATGAACCCAAGGTTTATGGCACAACTGTTTGGGTTCTTTTCCCCTCTTCTTGTAAGTACTGTTTCTTATTTCTGGTGTTCACAATTTTAACCACCAAATAGTAGATTAGTTTTGCCATTCTTGACAGAGCAAGTGAAAGTGGGGCTTAGCAATGCACACCTTCTAATTTTCTGATCAGAAACATTTTTCATGGGGAAAACAAAAAAAAAGAACAAATTCTCCTGCTCTTTCATTTGCCATTTAATTGGCGTGTTGGTATCACGCAAATTAAATTGTTAGCTCCATTTGTTCAACTCTTGTGCCACTTGTTTTCACCCCTCCTTACTTCCCCCTTCCCCAACACATAGCCAGTGTATCATTTTGCATCCCATGTGGTTAAATCTTTTAATTCCTAATTTGCTATTCTGCTCTACCAGATTCACCCATGAAAGAGCCCGGAAGGTTGAAGCTGAGAAAAAAATCACTTTCATTTTCTCAGCTCCTTCGGAGGGGTTTAATGTGAAATACACATGCAGCGCACAGTTTGGGAGCTCAGATTTTATCATCCAAGCGTTGCAGGACTGAGTCAAACCTGATCAGGTTTTTGATGAAAGGATAAAGATTCAAGCCTAGGCTGGAACCACTTAATAATGGTGAGATACTGAAAAAAAAAAAAAGGGGTTGTGTAACAGCAAGGAACAGTTCAGGAGAGAGGCTGAAATTTGGCTCCACACCACTGGTGGGAAACGTGGATATCAGCACAAGTTTTCCAAAGCAGGACTTCAAGCTTAATTAACCTTGCTGTTTAGTTATCAGAGGTCACCATTTGAATTACTGATTCAAATTATAGTGCTAAAATAGCAAATGGACAATCTATATTTAATCATAAAGACTATTTCTGTTTGTCATTTACATTTTTAACTTTTTTTTTTTTTTTCCCCCTCCACAAGAAAGGCTGATGATAACTGATTTGGGACACAGAACTTGGAAATTCTTTTTCATAACTGAGGAATGTATTTCAGAAAGACTTTAAAGGGATACATGTATTTTTATTTCTCTTTTTAAATTCATTTTACCATATTGGTCCAAGCCATATGGTTCATTCTGGTTTACTTTTTAGCAATTCATAATTTAATTAAGAATTACTGTCTAAGAATTGAAGTGGAATTAAAAACACATTTGGAAATGCACACACAGAATGCTTTAAGTCCCACAGCCCTGCATGAGGAAGGAAAAACAAAGTTCCTCATGACATTGAATTTTATTTATAATTCTGTGATGTCCTGAACAAGGGAAGTATCATGTGGTGTTACTGAACTGACTGTACTGCTGCTGGTCAAAGAGTTCTTCCCAGCTAATTATTAGCATTTAAATTATAAGCAGAGATATTTTAATCTCTCTCTGCTGTTAATAAAAAGAGCCTGACACCCCCATTGCATGAATCATATTTTGACTTCAGTCACTCTTTGGTCTCTTATTTGGTTAAAGAGGAAGCTTATAGTGACTGCTCTCCTAATTCAGACACGATAATAGAGTCTGTAATTTTTTTTCCATTAGCACATTGTGACCTCTAAAGGTTCTCCCAGCTTCCAAACTGCACGGGTTTTTTTTGTGGTGGTGGTTTCAGTCAGCCTTGTTTTCCTGAAAATCAAAGCTGAATTCCTCTGATTCTGCTCAGGGGCTTTAATTGTCAGGATGCAGAGTGGGTGTTCATCCTACAGGGTTTCTTCAGCACAGACTAAAAAAAATTAGTCCTGTTGCCACAGCAATCCCGTTCTGCAGCTAATTCCAGGTCATCCCCTTGAAGGGGGATGTGTCCAAGTGTCCAAGACCTGGCTGGATGGGGCTCTGAGCAACCTGGAAGGGGTTGGTACAAGATGTTCTTTAAGGTCCCTCCCAACCCATTCTAGGATTCTGTGACAAATTCTATTCCCCCCCACAAATCAGGTTTCAAAATTTCTTTTCAACATTTACTGTGAAGGGTGACAAATGTGGAGGTTGGTGACTTTTGTCGAGATTTGTCTCTTAAGCATAATTTGGAGTTGGTTTTTTGGGTTTTTTTGTGCTTCTTTTTTTTTTTTTTTTTTTTTTTTTTTTTTTTTTTTTTTTTTTTTTTTTTTTTTTTTTTTTTTTTTTTTTTTTTTTTTTTTTTTTTTTTTTTTTTTTTTTTTTTTTTTTTTTTTTTTTTTTTTTTTTTTTTCATTTCCCAAATCTTTCCTGTCACAAGCCTAGTTTTGGGGTTGGTGAGTGCCTTCCATGGAAGTGGGATTGGTTTTCTTCCTGCCCCACAGCAGGGAGAACCTCCAACTTGCTGCCATTTACTGGGCACGTTAAGAATCCTCCAAGATCTCCTCCTTCAGCTCCCACGGTGCCAGTGGATTTAAAAATGCCAACAGCACTAAGACAGACAGATCCCTATTATAAACAACAATTCTGATGTGCCAATGTGAGCTACAAAAGAGAAGAGAAAACAGCTCAGAGAGGAAAAAAAAACAACCTTCTGAGGAGAAGTGCCAGTTGTACTCTGACTTCTGAACATCTCTCGAGCACAAAAAGCAGACATGAAGAAAATGCTCTAAAATCGTGCCCGTTGTTGTTGTCACTAAGGAAACAACTTCCCAGGAATCTGCAAGTTGAGTGTACAGACACTTTGATGTGCAGCCAGCTCTCCCTTCCAGCACATTTCCCAGCTCTCTGGAGAAGCAGGTTCTGTCCACCAAGGGAGATCTCTCCTCTCTGTCTCGGGTGAGTCCTGACTTCACGTGGGGTTTGAACTCTGGTGCTCCAGAAAAGCCACAAACCAGACTTGCCACAACATGAGGTATCAAAGCACAGAGCCATGACTAAGCCAAGGGATTTTGCCTCAAGATACTCCTCTCTGAATCCAACAGCGCTGCCAGGAGAGCTAGAATAGCACAGGAGCTTGGGAATGTGGGAGGCAGAATTCTCTCTGTTCGTTTGTGGTGTTTTTTTTTCAAACACACACACACACCCCCCACACACAAAAATTGAGATGTGTGCTGGGTTTGGATTGAGGCAAACAGGGCGTGTGTAAGTTGTTTAACCTCTTCAGCCCTTCAGATGGAGTGGCCCCCTGCAAACTGCCCACTGGGAGTGATGCATGAGATTTGGGAACCCCTGCGTTGCTCCCAGGCATTGTTAAGAGCAAGATTAGTTGGCCTGTCTGCAAACCCATTCAAAATGCCACACAAATAGTTTAACATTCATTTAATAATAATTTAATACCGGTTTAGTGACCAAATCCCAGAAGTCCAGGGTGTTCTCTAGTGGTGCAGCCCTCAGCATGAGCACAGCCAGTGTATTCCACAGCTCCCTTCTACCACAAAGAACTTGATAAGTAACATATTCTGCTGAAAAACGTTCAGACAGGAGCATGCCTGCAGATATCCTGGCTAAATAAATAGCAAAGAGACACAGCACAGAACAGGCAGCAACTAAGGAACAAAATTATCTGTTTGATTGCTGGAGACTAAGCCAAGGCTGGAAGAACATGGGATAAAAAGAATGCATGGAAAGGCTTCACTAATATAAAATCATTTCAGAGCATTTGAGCATATTTAAAATATTTTCCTGTTAACATGGACAGGTGTTCATGTCAGATTTGACTTCCTAAGGCTCCTTGGGAGTGCCAAGGAGGGTTTATATACAATTATCCAAGAACCAGAACATCAGAACATCTCCCTGTAGACAAGTTTACTCCTGGTATGTCCCTAACTTTGTGCAGGAGACTTCTCTTTCTCAACCCCTTGAATAAAAGCTAATCTGGCCCTCTGTAACTCTCCTTTGTGAGGCCTCTAGACCAAAAATGCTTGAAAGGTCTAAAAGCAAAGCTGTTCTGTCCAAGTAAACAGCTGGACCACAGTGAATCCATCTGTCAGTGGCACCAATTCAATAACCACGGAGCAATCCTCTCCCAAGGTAAAAATCCATGTGTCCAGCCAGCCAGGAGCCTTTGCTTTTAGGTTAAATTCATCACCCACCTCTGTACCAGAAGTGATTTCTCAGCTGCTTGTTTGTGAGGAGCTCAAGGCAGCGAGCTGAGCAGCCGACAATCACCAGCAGCTGTTTCACAGAGGGGGCAAGGGAAAGAAATGCTTTAATGTTATAAAATACATCAGGTCTGGGACCTCCCTTGGCCTTGAGGTCAAGTCACATGTGATCACTTTGACTCACTCTGCTGAACTGTTCACCACCAGTTAGAAGGGCCTGATCCAAGCTGCCCGTGAGATCAATCTCTGAGCCGTGATATTCCCTGGGAATTGGTTGCAACTGTCCCATTTGCCTCATCCATTAAATATTTACCTTATTTATTAAACACTGCACAGAGAGCAACCCTTTTGCAGATCAGATCCTCCCAGGTTACTGCGGGCTGTTGCTGCTCCCCTCCCTCTGGAGCAGCGTAAATGATTGTCCGCTTTCCCGACCATTCCCAGCCTCATTGGTATTCCCGACTGAGCCGAGGAAATGCACCACTGCTGAAGAGGAGATCTCAGCGAAAACACTTTCTTCCCGTCCAGGGGGATTCACTTTATCTC
This sequence comes from Empidonax traillii, assembly GCF_003031625.1. Lineage (NCBI taxonomy): Eukaryota > Metazoa > Chordata > Aves > Passeriformes > Tyrannidae > Empidonax > Empidonax traillii. Next base: position 15,763 of record NW_020957175.1, on the reverse strand, counting down.
GAAGAGGCAACAGGAATTTCTGTCACCGTGTGCTGCAGAGATAAAAAGGCTCATTGCAGAGCCCAAGCAATTGATAAACGATTGACGACGAGTCTGAGCTCGTCTGAGCACGCGAGAACTCTGACGGGGAGTTCTCCTCGGATAATTCCTTCACTACCAATTTAGAACAATGACAGCGATACTTTTAAGGAACCCTCTGGGAGAAGAATAAGTATTCGCTTTTAAATCCGAGAAATCTGCGAGGGAAATATTTTGATGGTTTAGTTTTGCTTTCAGTCTGTTGATGGCAGCATCCCGTCCTTGCCATGGGAGGCTTCTGTTTTATAAAAGACAGTTAAGAGAGTGTTTTTACAAGTCAAAGTGGATTTTCTTACAGTGACTTCAGGCAGATACTTGGTGGACATTTATAGATAACCAAGTCAGCCCAGAATCCTATAATGGACAGTGGAGGAAAAAAAACAAAACCAAAACCAACCAACCAAACAAAAAACAAAACAAAACAAACAAAAAAAACCACACAAAAAACTAATTTGGGGCACAAGGCTTCTGATTTATTTAAAATTTCTCCCTCAGGGGAAAAAAAAAAACAAACCCAAAACCTTTATATTCTCACGCTCCTTAGATATACTGTGGAAATTTATATCTATGTAGATATGATGGAGAGAGTCTGTTTACAAGGGCATGTAGTGACAGGACAAGAGGGAATGGGTTTAAAATGAAAGAGAGTAGGAAGAAATCCTTCCCTGTAAGGGTGGGGAGGCCCTGGCACCGGTTGCCCAGAGAAGCTGTGGCTACTCCATCCTTGGAAGTGTTCAAGGACAGGTTGGATGGGGTTTGAAGCCACCTAGGATAGTGGAAGGTGTCCCTGCCCATGGCAGGGAGTTGGAATGAGATGATCCTTAAGATCCCTTCAAACCCAAGCCATTCTATGATATAAATACCTTGTAGAAACCTTTTTAAACTGCAGCTGTCCAGGTGTCTCGTGCAGGGTGTTGTGCTTTTGCAATGGAACTTCACTGGTGTTGAAGCCACATGTTGAGTAAACCAGCAAATGAACAAACAAGTTTCAGCATTTAGACCTACTGGTCTAAATTATTTATTTTTTAAAAGATTCAAAGAACATTGGTAGAATATTTCCTAAGAGACACATTGAGAACTCGGGGTCACGTCTGGTTTATTCAGTGGTACCGCAGCAAGGCCAAGTTGCAGCAAGCAGGAAGAATTTATCTGACAAACATCTCAGCGCTGCTGACACGAACAACACAATTCCTGCCCTCAGCATTTCACGGGAGCTCTTCCAAAGCTGCTCACAGGAAACTCGGGGGGGGGGGGGGGGAAACTCCAAACAGCAGGTGGAGCAACGTGCAGGTCACGCTGCTTTGTGCTGCAGCTCCTGGGTCACTAAAGACAGCAGTCTACTGACAGAGACTGTAAAGAACAAGGTATGGGATCATGTGGGACATTTTGTAAAGCCAGGCATGAATATACAGAGCTGCCAGCCATGGAGCTCATCTTCACGTTGGCTGAGGTCACAGCACTGGGGTGGGAAGAGCCCTAATCCCAACTGCACAAAGAGGGAGCATAGAAAAGGAAGGTGCTGAATGATACCAGCACACAGAGGAGTGGAAAGTACTTGGAGGAATGTGCGTTTTTTTACTCTTTTTGCACGTTTGATTATTAAACGGACTGGCAAATCACTATGGATTATTTTGCTGAGGGTGGAAGAGTTTATATCTTAGAGATGAGAACCTTGTTGAAGGCTAAGGGCAGCTTCAGGTGATGTCACTACTCCCAGTTCAATTCAAAACCCCTTAGATTTTTATTTGTTCATGTTCCCTGACATCAGTAATTTTTCTTGGCCCTATTCATCTTAGAGGAGCAAAAATTGCCACAAAGGTTAATGAAACCTTTAGAAGTGCTGAAAATCAAGGCAGGAGGATGTTGGGAAAACATTCTGACCTGTGTATCTCCACCAGCCAAGGAAGCAAAGTCTTGAGATTGTCTCTGAGGAAAGATGGAGATTATAACTTTCTTTAGTTAGAAAAGAAATTCTTGGAGATTATTACCTTCTTTTATCACAGGGTGGGAAGGCCCTGGCACAGGTTGCCCAGAGAAGCTGTGGCTGCCCCATCCCTGGAAGTGTCCAAGACCAGGTTGGATGGGGTTTGAAGCCACCTGGGATAGTGGAAGGTGTCCCTGCCCATGGCAGGAGGGTGGGATGAGATGATCTGTAAGGTCCTTTGCAACCCAAATCATTCTATGATTCCACGATTCTATGATTCTGTGTTGAGGGTACTTGCAGAGAGGTGAAACAAGGGAGGCTCAGCCACCTCCAAATCTTTCCTCTTCCTGATACAAATGCCCTTTCTGGACATTTCTGTCCAGGCTGAGGTCTCTGGTCTGATCTTCTACCTGTTGCAGGCTAAAATAAACACTGGGATCCTAAAGGTGGTGATTTTCCAGTCACACAGAAGTAGCAGCACACCAGGACGGTGCATTTTGGACACAGCAGAGGGTACAGAAAAATTCTTGCATGTTGGAACCAGCCTGCGAATCACAAGCTGTAACATTTTGGGTTAAAGCTCTCAGAGCCGATTTCTAAAACGCAAGTTTGAACAAGCTGCTAAAAAGAATGATATGGATTAGCTTGGCCATGCTCTCAGACACGCCTGCATGTTCCTTCCAACCTGGCCAGTTTAGACAGAATGGGGAGATCAGCTGGCTTCTTTTTCAGATCATCTTGTCTGGCTTTCCTGGCTTTTCCACAGCCCTCACTGCCCAGAATTCCCCCCTAGTTAAAAAGGGTGTCCAACTCACGTGAATTATTTTAGAAAACCTAGTTTGGGATCAAAGGAATTGAAGTCTGGATTCCACAGATGTCACTGATGTAAAGGTAACATTCAACAAACACCCTTAATACTACCCAGAAATCATAAAAATGTCGTATTTTAGAGCAAGTACTTAGAGGAGAAACAAAAGGGAAATTTCATAAAGTAATATATGATTGTCAGAACATTGAGACAACCTCTGTTTAAATGAAAGTATTTTTAAATTTAGACATTTTGGTATATGACATGCAGTAGGCAATAGTCTGTCAGTTCATTAAGAATAATATCAAGTGAGAGTTTCTCCAGCCAGTGAAGAAACGAACACCATGTTGATGTTCAGGCGAACTTCCTTCTCACCTTTCAAGAAAACCACCACGAGTTCCAAATTATCTGATCTAAATTGCCCAGTTGAGCTTTCCCATTCCTGTTTTCATACCCAGACTTTTTTTAAATGACATTTCACACACAAAAACTCCTCCCTGTGAATAGATCTGGCAACGGGTCACATCCATGGTGCTGCATAATGCAGCAGTGGTGGACATGAAACCACTGCAAAATCTGCATAATCTATTTATTGAGCTTTATCTCAGAAGCTCTTTGGGAATAGTTAAGTAGTTGATTATTATGCCCTTGTTGTTCTAATTCAGCAAGGACAGTGGGAAGGAAAGCAAGAGGTCAATTTAATGAGACAATAAAGTCAAAAGGGAGACTCTTAGTCTGGACAATCCATTTTTAATTTTTGCTGGGAAGGTGGGAGATTTGTTTTGTCAGATGAAGATGCCACAGTAAAATGGATTGTTTTCTTCTTTCAGGGACAGTTTTAATCAGAGTTTTTTTCAAACTGATGCACACAAAGCTCCCCAGAAGAGCTTGAGATGCTGGGACTGTCAGAATGACATTAAAGCTCGGTGCTTTGAAGAGTTTCTCTCTAAATAGGTCATGTTTTGCTTTAATCACCTTGGACCCACCTCTGTGATTTGTGGAGACAGAGAAAATGCCAGAAAAAATGAAAGCAGACAAAAGAAACATAAACCTTGACCAAAGAAAGTGTGCAGCTGACATTCCTCCCTGCTAACAGGACTGTTTGGAGATAGTGAAACAATCAGGTTGTAAAGGCAACAGCACTTTGGGACCAGGATAAAAGGTCTTTTTTGCATTAAAAATGCAAAATTCCAGGGAACCTACATCTTAAGGAAGCAGGGAAAATGAGTCTCATGGAAAAACTCCAGATGAATCACAAACATTCAAAGAATCCAGGAGCTCTTCCTTTTCTCAGAAGGAGAGAGCAATCTGAGTAACAGAAGAACTGTGTCTTGGACACCCAGAATGTCAGGATGAAGTCAGAATGTTCAGTCAAGCTGTCAGAGAAAACTGAAGCCGGATCTTAGGTGTGACCCCAGCACATCTGCTGTGGATTGACCTTCTCCTCTGCTTGAGATTAGGACAGTGATGATGCACAGATGAAGGGAGAGTGGTAAGGTAACAGGACAGGAATCCTTAAGCACAGGCTGAGAATAATTCAGTGTGAATTATACAGGGAGAAACACACCCTCTGGATTATTCCATCACAGGATAACCAGGAGCTGCCTGTGGCAGCTGAAACTGGAGAAAGGCAAATGCAGTCTCTAAGTTGTCTCAGGAAATGTCCAAGAATAATTTGGAGTCGAATAGATACACCTGTAATGTAGAAATTCAGTAATTCTTTTGTGGCCCAGTATCTTCCCTGCGATCCCAAGACAGCAATACCAAAGGATATTTCCAAGCCCTGTGTGAGAGCATATAAAAATCAACTAACTCTTTGTGTGTGTGTGTGGTAAGAGCACCGTGTCCAGGATTTGATCAGTCTCATTCTAAACCATCAGGAGGGATCAGAAACTCGGGACAGAATTCAGACTGCAGATTAAACCAGCTCAGTGCTATTAATTGAAGACTTTTTAGGCTAAAGAGTTACAGAGCTCAGTCTATAGTAGATAAATGTATTTATCTGTATTGACTGGGCACTGGCCAGGGGCCAGAATCAGTAACCTAAACGCTGGTGTTTGGTGCACCAATACCCCAGGGGATCCAACCTCCCTCACACAGAGGGTAAACGATGTGGTGTAGATAAACATCATGCCTACATCCCTAATGGATGTTAGATACCCCAGGGGATCTTAAAAAAAACGCTTAACACCTATGTTTAAGTGACTGAATCATGTCTTAAATCTCCTTTTACTACAACAGGAGTTTCTGTACCCGGGTAAAGGTAGACACATCAAAATCCACACCTATCTTTAGGTGTCTTGATCTGTGAGCTGAATCCCATTTCTGGTCAGCTTGATAGAAAAATAGCAAAGGAGACCTGCAAGTCTTCCATACAGAGGAAAGGGAATGAGCTGAATACCAGAGGTGAAGATCTGTCAGGGGCACACTTGCTGGGGGAACCACAAAGGCCCTGACATGCTTTTCTTCCCTTCTTTTGAATAAAACTCAGGCTTTTGGTATCCCGTGAAGGCTCTTTGCCATCACCATTGTTACAACACCCAGCTGTGCTACAAAGAACAAGCCAGAGAACAAAAGGCTGGAGAAACACAGAGCAGTGTCCAGAGGCTCGAGCTCTGCAGAGAAACAACTTCCACGTGGCTGATATCAGCTTTTCCCTCCTCTCCCTCCGCAGCCACCGAGAGCTGCTGTGGAATGAGGTTCGTTCCAGCTGTTCACCCGCCGCCTGCAATCGTCTCTAACTGACCCATTCAGCAGCACAAAAACCCCGTCCAGGCTGTCAAACTCCACCCAACCCCAATGAATGAGCGTGGCTGGTGGCATCCCGGGGCTGCAGGGACAGCTGTGACACATTGCCAGCCTTAGTCATGGAGAGCTCAAGCATCTGCGGTGTTTCGGATGCTCTCTCATCTCCTCTGCATCTTGAGCTGGAGCACCAAACTCCTGGAAGGGATCCAGAGATCCAGCTCTCTAAACCACAGGAAATGAGTAACTTGACTAACTTTAACTCGGGTCTTTATGTAATGCACTTGTGCTGGTTTCTTTTGAGAGTTTGTTTCTAGGCCAAGAGAGAAAGTTCTGTTGTGTGTCCAAAATCTGAGATGCACACTAAGCCCAAGCCCCTGTTTGGCTTTTGGTACTAATTATATCAATTATATCAATATAAATTGTCATTATAAAAATATTTCTTTTTAAAAGGAAATGCTTTATACTCACTGCCATGAAAGTGTCGGTTTGTGTTTTTGCTAGAAATAAAAAACAAAAAGGAAAAACCTTCTATAAACCCGCTGCAAAAATGGGAGAGTAAGAGCAGAAACAGAAATGTTGTGACTTATTAAAGTCTTTCCATTCCAGGAAAAGGAATTAATAGTTAAGGATCTCTTAGCTATTTTAAACTCCCTTTCCAAATATATATAATTTCTTTCTGCTGTGGGGAAATGTACCTCTTACTGCTACAACTTTAACTTTACACATCCCTGTGTTTGGAGAGGTTCAGGTTTTGCGGGTTTTTTTGCATTATTTGGATTTCATTAAATAACTTTAAGTACCATAATTAAGGAGGAAGGTGTTGGTTAAATCTATTTATCAGTGGACTTTGTTAGCTTAGGACCAAGGGTGAATGCATTAAAATAAAAAAAAAAAAAAGGCATTTAGCCATTGATATATGGCAAAAAGCTGGCTTTCAGGTCACCTAGTTCTAAGCATCACAAGTGCTCCAAGTTGGTCAAAATGTATTTCCCAAGGTGCCAACCCCAAGCTAATGAGGTCTGGTCAGCATTCATCTCCATCTTCGTGCAACTTCCAGTCCCCCATTTACGAGCAGGGGATAAGAGAGGAGATCTGGAGCTTTGCACAGCTCCTGGCTGGCTCAGAGAAGAGCAGGCAGAGGGGGTTTGCATCTGCCTGCAGAAAATCCTGTGGCTGTCCTGGATGTCTCCCTGGGGTGATGCATCCCCACCTGTTCCCAAAATTATATGTGAGCTTCAGCTGGCAAATCCCTCTTAGCGACTGGACAGAAGAAGGAAGTGTCGATACACTAAGGAAGCCTCTGAGGTTTAAAAAAATCAATGAATCATTAAAAAAAAAAAGAAAAGACAAAGAGATAGGAGGTTGGCTGGGACATGTGGCATGAATTCTCCAACAGCTGAGTCTGCCCTTCATTGAGCAAAGGGAAGATGTGGGTGAGGAAGATGTGGGGTCCACCACAACAATCTTGAGCTTGTCATAAACCTCACCACCTATCACAATTTGCCGTTCCTATGAGCTGGTAAAATATTGTCAGTCTTCCCCTCTGAGCAAAGATGGGAGCAAGGGAAGAATCCCACTCCATGGAGATGCCTCTGAGATGCTGTGGAAGGATCCACCTCGCTGGCTGTGGATGTGTCTCTGAGTCAGCTGCTGCAACAACATCCATAGGGTGACTCACCTGACCCACTTCAGGCTGGGATGAACCACCCTCCTCACTTCCAGCGTAGGGAATTAGGGGGATTGGTTTGGATGTGACCATTTCATTTTCAGATGCTTAAGTGAGAGTAGATGAACATCATCCAGGCAGCCAAACTCTCCTGAGTGAGAAAGCCTTCCTCCTCAGGAAGTGAACCATGGTTTTGCCAGGGGCCATTGAGGGCCATGTTTTCACCTGAAAATGAGGACATTTCTACACCCTCCACTCCTCAAAGATGGACCTGATGATACACCAACTGCCCAGCAATTAAAAACTTGATCCAGTCACGTTTCCCTTCAATAAAGTGTTTTCCCTGAATAATCTTCACAGAATCAGATGGGATAATGATACTGTCCCTTGCAGGGAAAGACAGCAGCAAAACTTGCCTCGTTCTGAGGAACAGACGAATAAAAATAAAAAGTCTGGGCTATTAACCCACCACACAGATTAAAACATCTCTTCCTGCCCTAGCCCTCAGCTCCATTTAGCAAACCAACAAATCACAGATAACAGGCTGTAATTATCCTTCCATTTGCAGCTCCTGAGCAATCGTGACCCAGCCATCTCTAATGGGACACAAAAGCCACTGTGGTTGAGGCTTCTTGGGAAATGCCTCAACACTGCATGGGCAAACCTACAAACAGATGTGGCAGATGCTTAATGTTGTATGTTCAATAAGGAGCTCTCAGGCTCCAACATCCCCAATGTGTTATAAAATAATTATTGCTATTGCCATAACTGTTATTAAGAAGAATTTGAACATATACATATTTATCTCCCTTTCTATCAGTTTTAGAGTGAATTATGAATTGCAGTAACAAAAACTAGAATTGTTGAGTTAATTTGTTGGGTTTTGGTGTTTGCTTTCTTTTTTAAAGGGGGCATTAAGCAGAGGTCAGACCTTTTAAAACTTGTTTTAAAATAATATGGCAATTAAATGGATCAGAGGAATTTCAGTGCATAGTTCTACCTTAAGCCATCCAAGAGTAAAATATCACACCTGAACGAGCAGGGATGAGACTTTCAGGATGTCTCCAGGGCAGATAAACTCCAGTGTCAGATGCAGATCAGCTCATTCCATGGGGTTATTATCTCAGGAGAATTTGTATTCAACAGTAACCTGGAACTGGAGCAGCAACCGAGTCCCTGCAACTGCATCCTTGTTGTTCTGCAGGACCCTTCCCAAGGGAACATTCCTCAGCACAACGGCCATGTCAGCTTTAAATGCCCTGTGTGATGATGCTCCTGCCTTTTCTTTGGAAGATGGAATAGTTTGTCACAAGGAGTTCAACCCTGAAATTGCTAATCCTGCCCTAGGGATGAGCCCACCGGGTTTGCACGGGAACACAGTCAATGAGCTGCAGTGAGTTACATAAACAAGGCTGGAACAATCCAGCCAGTTTTAGCCACATTCCTGGTTTGTTTCGTGGAGGTAAAAACTCAAGGCTAAGGAGACAGATCAATAAACTGAGAGAGCAAAAGGTGGGCAGAGAACCGAGCCCCGGCAAAGCAATGGGGTGAGGACATTCTGCCACGAAGCTTCCGAAAAAGCAAACCTGCTTCTCTTCCCGTGTATTTGTGCCCGCTCAATTACAATCCAAACAGCGTCTCAGCAGCCACAGCAGACACGTGAATCCCAGTCCTTGTGGAAAACTACCAAATACCTTTCTGTATGCAAAGCATCTCTTAAGAACGGAACAAGTTCAGCGCACCAAGGGAGCTGGGAAAGTGTCTCACCAGGGATGCTGCGTACTGGGAAGCGGGAATACTCTGAAACAGCTTGTTTCAGTGGTGCTACAGCTAACCCTGGTGATCCAGGATCAGCTAAGATGACTTTTAAGTTGTGGATGGGGGAAAAAAGAGGCATTTTCTCACTGCTGCATTTCCATCCCTTTTAGTAGAGTTGTTCCGTTTCTGTTCTGATGTGGAAAACTCACTCCAAAACCCCGCTGACTGCAGGATGTACCAAATCACAGGTGGGATGGGATGAGATGGCTGGAGGTGAAAGGAGAAGAGGGGTTGGAAACTAAAGAACATGAGCCAACAAAAAAATTCACTTCATTGACTTAAAGGCTGCGGCTGCACCCTCTGGGAAAAGGAATGGGGTGAAATAAAATTCGATACCACCTTTGACTTCTACGTCCTTGCATCAGTTTAACTCTCCTGAACACAGTGCCAAACAAATAACTCCTCTGTTAAAGCAGGACTAACTGTTAAAAACCTGATATCTCTGCAGGTCTCTCTGCCAGAGATGAGTTACAACACGATCCTGTCCTGAGTTTGCTTTTCCTCAGCGGTTCTTCACTCAAATACTCAGCTTTCATTAAAAGATAATCCGAGCTAATTTAGGAATTAGACTGTTTGTACTAAGTGTGCTCAGAAGGAAGGAAAGGAAAACAAAATCTGCTACATTGGAATGAATCAGCCTGGGGACACAGGTCTCAACTTCTCAAAGGCATAGGCACATATGGAACTCAACCCCGGGAAAAAAATATCTCCAGGATGCCAGCTCAGTCAGCCAAATGAAGAGAGATGTGATGCACAGAGGTCTGAGTGTGATCAACAGCACAGCCCACAAGCTCAGAAATCTCTGGTTCTCTCTGCCTGGTATCATCCCACAGCAGAGCTCCTGCCTTGGTGTTTGTGAGCGTCACAAAAACACCGACAGCAGATCCGGACAGATCCGTGTGGCACCGCCATGCAAACTACAGACATCCTAAACCTACAGGGAGGAAGGAGCCCTCCAGTTCCTCACAGGGACCCCAAGGAATGATGGAAGGCTAAAGCCGAGGAGCCATCACAAGGCTAGTTCTCTGTTTACAGAGAAATAAGTGTGTTTATCACACAGAAAGCCCCCCCTGACCTTGGAGCCTGTGCAGTGTCAGTGGTTATCCTTCCAGTCCTGCACACATGCCTTCGACTGGAGAAAACAAAACCAACACAAATCTCCCACTCCTGGGTGAGATGAGCTGCCTGGGCAATGACAGATCAGCTGGAGCTGTCCTGAATGACAACAAAGCAGCAACCACTGCCTGCAGCGCAGAGGGGCAGGTGGGGATAAAGGCAGAAGACCACAACCCAAAACTGTAACCAAGACAACAAGCAAACACATCAACTTTAATCCAACTCCCATTACTGCACTGTCTAGCATTCCTTAATTATCCACCAAATTGGAGCAGCTTCACTTTACCCACCCCATAGGACAACTTCTTCTGAGCCACCTGCAGCGTGTTTTGCACTGGCCAAAGACAGATGCTTGTATAACACGTCCTTTCTCTGCAGCTACCCCAGCAGCGCTTCAAGGAGTTTGCCTTCCTGCTGTCCTTAGCCTTAAGTAACCAAACATTCCCTTTGATTAGCCCTAGGAATGTTTCCCTGCTGTACCTGACCAGTGCTGCATAGGCTGAACAGAGAAGTGAGGTGGCCCTGCACCCAAAGAACAGCAAGGGAAAACCCCTTTGTTGGCTACAAGAGAGTAAATAAAAATATCCCCAAAGCTCCTTCACTTCCACATTGTCATATCAGTCCAGCACTTGCACTGTAATTAACATGCACCAGACAGATGGGAATTGATAACACCTTGGGAAAGAATCAGGTCACTTTGCTGCCTTTTTCACTTTGGTTAATATTTCCTTCTCATTATAGTTCCCTCCTGTGCTGCTCCAATATATCCTTCAAGCTGAAGGCCAGATTCTGTTTACCTGCAGATCAGATGCAGAGGAAATCCACTGACTTCCAGGGAGTTCTTCCAGACCTGCTTCTACGTGAGTGGGATGTTTGTCTGGTGATAAACACCGGGATGTCACTAACCAAATCCCCCCCCCTTTTTTTTTCTTTTTTTTTTTTTTCTTCAGGTATTTTCCAGTTCTGAACAACATGCTGCATTATCTCATTATCTTAATCCCCCCACGGCTGCAAACTCGCCAGATTCCAACACACACCTGAGGGGTTCACACGCTAAATTCTCAGCACATCGGAAAAGAGCCTGTCCTGTGAGCCACCCCCCGACTCGAGATGTGCTTTGCATGGAGATGGTCTCATTGGAAGCAGCTGCTCAAATCCTGATAAGGAGATGTGTCCGGAGGCAAGCGGAGGTCAAAGGCACACCAACCGCAGTCTTACCCCCCAGGAAATGCCGGGAAGTCCCGGTGCACCGCTCGGAGGGTGAATCGGAGTTTCTGCGGCAGGTGAAGATGCAGAACTGCAAAGGGAGCCCGGGGGGCTCGGAAATGCCGCCAGCAGCAGCAGCAGCAGGGGCTGTTTAGCAATCACGTTTTATTTACCAGCCATATTGTGTTAAAAACAGACGTGATTCCCATACCGAGCGCCTTAACCTGTCACCACTCGCGAAGGGAGATTGGTTTGTTTGGGAAGAGCCAAACCTCTCTGGAGGACGCATCCTCCGAGCCTACAGTTCTGCCGGAGGCAGGAAGCCTGCCCGCGATTCCCGGCTAAAGAAGTATTCCCAGGACCTGGGGAAGCGCAGGGAAGAGCCGGTAAATCGATGTCAAGACGAGCCGGTGGGTCCTTCTCGCTTCGCCGCTTGGGCATCCCCGGGGTCTGGGAATGGGGTAGCGCCGGGGGGAGGTGGGGAAGGAAGGAAGGAAGGAAGGAAAGGACTTACCATTGCAGCAGGGATCCGTCCCGGCGCTGGAGATGCCGCATGCCCGTGGTGCGGGGCGGGGCGGGGGCCGCGGGGGGACAGCGGCCGGTCCAGCCCCGCCGGCTCCGCGCTCCCCCCCGGCCGGAGGAGGGGTCGGCGCCTCCGAAGGGAATCCAAATTCCTCCTCCTCCTCCCTCGCCTGCCGGTCATGTCCGAGCTGCCTTTGCTCAGGGGATGGGCCAGCTCCTGGCCGTGAAGGAATTTGCCATCGCTAAAATAATTAAAAAAAAAAA
>NW_020957175.1:0-2701 GCF_003031625.1 Empidonax traillii | reverse complement strand
CAATGAGGAGGAGCGGGAGGAGGGATTTATTCAAATCAAGTTTCTTAAATCAACCCTCCCCCCCCCCTTTTTTTCCCCCCCTCTTCCTACGTCCCCCAAATTTTCCTTCTCCGTGTCACCTTAGCCCCGTTTCTGCTGTCCCAGAGATTTTTATTTGTTATTTAATTAGTGTGCCAGGGTCAGCAGCAGTCGGCGACGGGAGGGAGGATGGCATCGGTGCTGCGAGGGAGAGCGGCTGTGGGAGGGAGGACGAAGGGAGAGCCAATTTCTCTCCGAGCTGCAGAGAGTTGATTGCAAAGAGAAGTGATAAAGTAGCTGGAGTTGAGGGAAACTGAGGGGAAGCAGGGCAGGAATTTCAGCTGGAAGCACCATTTTGCAGATGGTATTTGCAGATGGGCAGGTGGCCTGCGTCCAGGATGAGCCCTCTGAGCTTGGAAAAGGGTTTTCTCCTCTCTCGCAGCAGACAAACACCCAGGAAGAGAAGTGACTGCACAGGAACAGCAGCGTCTGCACTGTCCTGCATTGCCTCAGAGCTGCACATCAGCACCATCCCTGCACCACCAGTGCGGGAGTGCTACCTGTGGCTGGAAAACCAGTGGAGTGGAGCTGTGGAGAGGGTTGGTGAGGAAGGGAAGGGGTGTCCAGCTGGTTCTTTTGATTAGTCCAGGCAGAAGAGCAGGGTGGCACATGTTCCCTGCAAGGTACAGACATAGAATCAACCAGTCACTGACTCCCTTCTGCAGAGCAGCCTCCAAGGGAAAGCTCTCCAGACCTGGACAATGTTCCCTAGAGGAGCCTGAGCATCTACAGCAGCCCTAGAGGAGCCTCTGACATTACATCCCACGGAGATACTGGTACAACACTGTTTTTGCTGCTGCCAACCCTGCTGCTCACAGCCACATAGATCCATGTGAAGAATTGGAATGCCCACATCCTCACCCAAATTCCATGAGACCTGCTCTGTAAGAGCAGCTGCCTGCTAATGAGGTTCCTCTAATTACCCTGAAATTTCATTATATCTCAGTACCTACTGTTACTCTTCCTGTTGTGGAGGCCCCTTTCCTCTGCTTCCCTCTCCATGGAATCACCGGCTCATTAAGGTTGGAAAAGACCTCCAAGGTCATCGAGTCCAACCTTTGACGAAACACCACCATGTCAACTAAACCACAGCACTGGGTGGCACACCCAGTCATTTCTTGGACCCCTCCAGGGAAGGTGACCTCCCTGGGCAGCCCCTTCCAATGCTTGACAACCCTTCCAGTGAGAAAATTCTTCCTGATGTCCAACCTGAAGCTCCTCTGGTGCAGCTTGAGGCCACGTCCTCTTGTCCAAGGGTTAGCTGTGCTGGGGAGAAGTGGCTGACCTCCACCTGCAACCTCCTTTCAAGTAGCTGTTGTGAAAAATTCTCCCCCAGGCCTCCTTTTCTCCAGCTTTTTACCACTTCCCTTCATTTTCTACATCTCCCCCCCACCTTCTATTTCCTTTAGCAGCTAAATTATTATCAAACCATCCTTGCCTTTACCCTGCAAAAGGGTAAAAAAAAAAAAAAAAAAAAAAAAAAAAAAGGGCAATTTTTTCTTGAAGAACAACTAAATCCATTATCTGCCCAGGTGCAGGAGCCTGGGGGGACACAGCTCCACAGCAGGAGCACAGACAGCTCTGATCCCAGTGCCCTGGCACAGGAACAGCCCCACAGATGCCTCCCCTGGAGAAAGGCAGGTACAGACACATTGGCAGTGCCTTCAGCTCTGGGTTTGATCCAGCAGCATGAAGCAGACCAAAGAATCAACTAGGCTTTTCAAAAGATTTATTTTGAATTTTTTCCCCTCCAGTTGTGACGTCTTCTCTGGTCACGTCTCACAGATTTTGGTAAGTTCACCACATACGAGGGGAAAAAAGAAAAGAAATTAAAGATCACATAATTGTAGAATGGTTTGGGTTGGAAAGGACCTTAAAGATCATTTGCCATGGGCAGGGACACCTTCCACTAGACCAGGTTATTCAAAGCCTCATTCAACCTGGCCTTGAACACTTATCCAGGGATGGAGCATTCACAGCTTCTCTGGGCAACCTGTACCAGGACCTCACCAATCCCACAGGGAAGATTTTCTTCTTAATATCTAATCTAACTCTGCCCTCCTTCTGTTTAAAGCCATTCCCCCTTGTCCTTCACTCCATGTCCTTGTCCAACCCCCCTCTCCAGCTCTCCTGGAGCCCCTTTAGGCCCTGCAAGGAGCTCTCAGGTCTCCCTGGATCCTTCTCTTCTCCAGGTGAACCCCCCCAGCTCTCCCAGCCTGGCTCCAGAGCAGAGGGGCTCCAGCCCTCAGATCATTTTCATGGTCTGTTCTGGACTCACTCCAGCAGCTCCATGTCCCTCCTATTTTGAAGGCCCCAGAGCTGAACTCAGCACTGCAGGTGGGGTCTCACAAGAACGGAGTGGAAGCTGCACTCGGTTTTGTTGAGCTTCATGAGGTTAACATACACTCACCTCCCAAGAGTGTCCAGGTCCCTCTGGATGGAATTCCTCCCCTCCAGCATGTCAGACACACCACAGCTTGGTTCTGTCAGCAGACTTACTGAGGGTGCACTGGATAATGAGGGACATTAAATGATGCAGGACAAAAAAATCCTCTACAGCAAAATATTTGTTCTTCCCATAAAAAAAAAAAAAAATATCCATATTCACTTTTAACTTGAAGAA
>NW_020957174.1:73185-74362 GCF_003031625.1 Empidonax traillii | reverse complement strand
GATGCAGTGATTTGGGTTTCAGTTTGGGTTAAAGTGCCACCTGACCCGAAGATCCACGAGTTCTTCATTAACTATGAGATGTTCTCCACACAGTGCGGTGACTGCACCCAAAATGACTGTCATTAAGCCCTAATTACACAGTTTGGTACCTTTTCACTAAGACTTTCCCACCAGCTCCAACACCCCCACGTCCCTGGGGGGGGGGGGAGGTCCCTGGCTGTGCCACATTCCAGACTCCAAGGAAACACCAGGCACCACCAGCACCACGTCCGGGCAGATGGGCGGGTTAAGCCCAACCTTGAGCCTAAACCTGAGCCTCAAAACACAATTTTGACTCATCAAGCCCAACCCTGAGCCTCAAAACACAACCCCCACTCACCAGAGCGGTTCAGATGGTTCCATGCAACTCCCCCCCACACACACCAAAAAAAAAGCCAAACCTTCTGTCTGCTGTTCACAAAATCCTTTCCCCAACCAGCCACTTCTTCAGAGATATCTACCAGAGCTCAAACCCGTCAGCAAACACCAGCAGGTCTCCAAACCAAGCTGCTCTGCTTGATTTTTTGTTTCGAGTTTTTGGGGGATTTTTTTACATCATCCGGCACGTGGAGTGTTGACTTTCACCCCCCTGCAGGAGGTGGAGCAAAGGGCTCTGATGAGGGAAGGGGAGGAAAAAAGGCCAAAATCAGGAGGAATAATCTGCTGCACCCGACCTGGAACACAAAGTGCTGGTGGAACCAGCAGTTCTCTCGTGAGGCGCCAAAACTCGACTTGCCCTCCAGGGATTCCCACCTGGGCGAGCAGCAGGGGTCAGGCAGGAAAACCCCCATTTTTTCCTGGGATAGAGACCACAGGTTGCCTCGGGAGAGCCTAGATGTGAGGGTGCAGATGTTTCCAAAGGAACTGAACGGTGTTCAGAAGCACGTGGAGCAGTCTCCTCACCCCCCAGAGCTGTTCAAGTCTAGGCACTTGTGTGGGGTGGTACTCCAAGCAGGTTAAGACTGTGTAAAAACACCGAGTCCTTCCAGGGCAACATCCGTTTTTTTTTTTTCCAGTTATTTCTGAGCAACAGCAACCTTCAAACCATCCCAGCTTTTGCATTCCTGGACCGTGATGACTTAACAAAGCAAACAAACAAACAAACAAACAAGAAAAACAAACACACACACAGGAAAAA
>NW_020957174.1:58923-72169 GCF_003031625.1 Empidonax traillii | reverse complement strand
CTTCGAGTCTCTTGGGACACAACTTGGAAATCTTCCTCCTCTTCCTCCTCCTCCTCCTGGGGATTCCTTTTCCATTTTGTTTAAAACCCTAAGAGAGTTTGTGATGTCCATGCATCAAATACAGGTTCCTGGCTGTGCAGGGGGCTGCTGCTTCCGATTTCGGACGGCGCCCGATTTCTCTTTGTAGGCAATTGGCATCTGTTGTGAAATGTCCACCAGAGCGCTGGCCACGGCGAGACCTGGGGCAGCAGAGCAAAGAGTCAGGGAACAAAAGGGGGGCACAGCAGCAAATCCCACACAGCAGCCAGGGCTGAGGGAAACCCTCCAGGCCACAAAACGCATGGAATTTTCGGGGTGGAGCTGAAGAGCGTTTTGGCTGAAGGGTTTAAAACTCCAGCCAGTGTCCTGGAATAAGCTGAAACTGGGAGCAAGGTGGGCAGGAAAAGCTGCAGGAAGCGTGAGGATTAATGGGTGTGAACCCTTAATATTGAAGGTTGTTTCTGCATCGGTAGATAAATAAATAAACCTGGAAGAACGTGGGCACGGAGGCGTCCCTGCGCTTCCCGGGGATCCATCATCTCTGCAACCTCCTCACGGCGGGTCAGGGTATCAGGGAATGGTTTGGGTTGGAAGGGACCTCAAAGACCATCCAGTTCCAGCAGGGACACCTTCCACAACCCCAGGTCGCTCCAAGCCTTTTCCAGCCTGGCCTTGGACACTTCCAGGGATGGGGCTTTGAACAACCTGGGATAGTGGAAGGTGTCCCTGCTCATGGCAGGAGGGGTGGAACGAGATGGTCTTTAAGATCCCTTCCAAGCCAAATCATCCCATTATTCTATGACTTGATGTCTCCCTACAAATGGAGCTGGGAATGAAGTGGAACGGTGACAAGTTACTTTTCATGAGGAACCACTGCAAAGCTGTCTGTACCAGATGCACCTTTTTCCCCAGGCACTAATTAGAGCATAATCCAAATATCAAACGTTCATCCACCACCTGACCCAAGGAATTGCCTCAAAGCTCAGCTCAGAATCCACCAGGGCACAACCTGGTGGAGCCTAAAACACCCCGAGCCGGGGTGTGGGAACATCAGCATTGTGGGATCAGGAAAGGCGGATCTGTAAGGCTGGGGAAGGAGTATGGAGTTAATCCCAAGCCATGAGAGTCAGGAATAACCCTCACCTGACTGTCCTGGTGGTGGAATTCCCCCAAGTCCTCGAGGCAACCTCACGAAGACGGAGAGGACGGCCGCTTTGTTCCCGAAGCAGGGCTCGAGCGCGATGGGCTTTGGTACCGTCTGCAGGGGGGGGAAAAGGGGACAAAACAACTGTCACACAGCCTGTTCCACCCTCCCTCCTCCCCCAGCTCCTGCAAGCTCCAGGGTTGTTGCCTGGCGGGTTTCCAGCACAAAGGCAGCAAAGCTGAAATCGGTGTCAGCAACAATCAAAGCCGAGTCCTCGCAGAGGAACACGAGCGCTTCATGAAAACCAGGCTGTTCCAGAGCCAGGCCCTGCACAGGGCTGGTATTCCCCCCTAAATTCAACCAAAGAGGAGCAGCTCGTGTTAAACAGCGGAGCTGGGTTTGCTTTTCCTTCAAACCCATCAGCAGAGTACCCAGAGCATCAGCACGTCCCACCACGGGGTCCGAGTTCGACTTCCCTTTCCAGAGTTTAACCCCAGGTTTCACCCCCACAACGCTCTCTGCATTAACACAGCAAAGAACATTCCCCCGAGAACAAAAAGAAGAGTCCAAGGCCAGGTTGGATGGGGCTTGGAGTAATCTGGGCTAGTGGAAGGTGTCCCTGCCCATGGCAGGGGGTTGGAACCGGATGATTTTAAGGTCCCTTCCAACCCAAAGGAGGTCCCTTCTCCAAAAAGAGGAAGTTGCAAGAGTACACAATGAGGACAGGTACAAGAGAGAGTCTTCTTTTGTTGCACAACAGCAAAAAAAAGCTGAGCAACATTATTTTACACGATGCACTCGGTGCTTTCTGCTTTCTTGTTTAGTATGGACAAGTTCTACCCTGGTATTAATGAAATAATTATTGCTCTTTCCCACCAGGCATCAAACTGCAGCACCGCGCTCGAATGTTCAACAGAAACTCAATACAACACGAGGCACTGAAAAGAGCCCGAGCAGGAGTCAAACAAGGCTGTTAAATTACTGCTGCTCAATAAAAGAGACAAAGGGAGCTGACAGCCGGCAAAATGAAACCCAAAACTGCTTCCATATCTCCCCTTCCCTGCCACGATCGCAGCGGGATTTTGCTGCTCTGGGCGAGGCAGATAAACGAGTTCCCTCGAGTTTCATGGGGCTGGCTCATGGAAGTCCTCACCCTCCAGCCAACTCACAGAACCAGGAGGCTGGAAAATCCATCTCCCAGTCGCCAAACCCAGCCCTTCCCTAATGCAGGTACATGAAAGGCCAATCCTCAGCTTTAAAAGCAGTTACACTTTCAGCCTGTCCCATCACCTTCCCAGAGGCTCCCTGCTCCTGGATCTCAAGGCTCTGCCACCAGAAACTTTCTTGTTTATCCTCAAATCCTCCCCACCTCAATTTATTCATCCCTCTGTGCCTTTAACCCTCTCCCTGGGCTTCTTCAGGCTCAGCTGATTGGGCACCACCGTGAATTCCAGCTTCTCTGCCCAACCTGTGCCAGGGCCTCCCCACCCTCCCAGCCAGCAATTCCTTCCCAATATCCCATCTATCCCTGCCCTCTGGCAGTGGGAAGCCATTCCCCCTTTTCCTGTCCCTCCAACCCTTGTAAACAGTCCCTCTCCCTCTTTCTTGTCGGCTCCTTCAGCTCCTGGAAAGCCACAATTAGGTCACCCCAGAGCCTTTTCCTTTCCAGGCTGAACATTCCCCCAAAAAACCTGAAGGTTAGTTAAAAAAAAAAAGTTAACATTTTTGCACGGGGGAATTTCATTTCTCTCAGCCACAGCGAGGATAATGATGCACCCAAACCCCTGTCAGGCAGTTGCAAACTAATTTGGAGGGAATTAAGCCCAGCATCGTTTTGCTGCAGCTGATCTGGATCTTAAAACTAAAACGGGGAGGTGGAAAACCAGCCGATTTTCCATCAGACCCAGCTCTTCCCGAGACAACAAAGCGTGACAACAAAAACCAGCCTGAAGAATCAAATCCTGTACAGTCATTTTTTGACAGTTCAGGCCCCTGCTTTCCGAGCTGTGACTCAGAGTGCAGCGCTCAGCTCCGAGCTGTGCTCGCCCGGCCGGAATGACGGGAGTGACTCACGCAGGAGTGACGGGAATGAGGAATTGGCTGCGAGGAGGGGGGTCAGCTGGGAGTGAAGGGCGAGCTGTGCCCTCTGTGAGACACACAGAGCCCCTGTGGGACTGCCCTCGGTCACGCAGGGAGGGAAAACCCACGGGGGTTCGTGGGGCTCCGGATTGCGGATCCTGCCCCTGCCGTGTTCGGGTGGGACCTCTGGAGGTGCCACCACGGCACAAAAAGGGGCTGAGGAGAGGCTGGGTGGCCTCACCAAGTGGAATTTTGGTGGGGAGACCTCAGAAGAGCTCAAGTGTCCTTTCTTTCCCCACCCCTGAGTGCTCTTGTCACAGAATCCTGGAATATCCCGAGGGGGAAGGGATCCACAGGGATCATCCACTCCAACTCCTGGTCCTGCACTGACACCCCAACAATCCCATCATATCCAAACCCTCCTGGAGCTCTGGCAGCCTTGGGGCTGTGCCCACCGCCCTGGAGAGCCTGGGCAGTGCCAACCACCCTCTGGGGGAAGAACCTTCTGCTGAGATCCACCCTGAGCCTGCCCTGGCACAGCTCCAGCCATTCCCTCTTTTTGCAGATCCGAGCTGTTCTCCTGCAACGAGGTTTTGGGCAGACTTGTTAAAAACCAGAGATCAAAACACTTGGGATTCAACCTGAGAGGTGGCTTTGAATGGCAAACTTCTAAAAACTACATAAAAAGAGGGAGATCTCCAAACTTTTTGACACCTTTTATCAGGTGCTTCAAACCTGCCCCTCGCCAGCGACTTCCACCCGGAGTGTTCTGATAGAGCCACTGCTGAATTATTGAAGTGATTCCCTTTTTATTGAAGGCTTAACAGCACAATAAAGTTGACATTATTCAAATCTATGCAAATAAGGAGCATCCCTCAGACACTCAGCACAAGAGGAGCTGCTTTGAGAGGGGCCTGAACAGAGGGGTCACAGCTCAGGAGGGGACAAAGACCACGGTCAGTGGCCACGGGCAGACAACTGGTGGAGCCACCAGGCCCCCTGCCCTGAGGTTCTGCTTGTCCTCAAATATTGTGACTGCACTGGAGTGACCATTTCATGCAGCTGATCACAGAGAACCTTGGTGCCTGGACTAATCACAGAATCCTGGAATGGTTTGGGTTGGAAGGGACCTTGAAATCATCCAGTTCCACCCCCTGCCGTGGGCAGGGACACCTTCCACCAGCCCAGGCTGCTCCAACCTGGCCTTGGACACTTCCAGGGATCCAGGGGCAGCCCCAGCTTCTCTGCCCAACCTGGGCCAGGGCCTCCCCACCCTCCCAGCCAGGAATTCCTTCCCAACATCCCATCTCTCCCTGCCCACCAGGATGGTGCAAATGCCAAACAAGGAGCACCAACCCCAGCCTGGACACCATTTCCACCGTTCCTGGGTGGAAACAGGGAGCTGATGGTGTTTTCCCGAGCAGTGCCACAGCCCCTGGTTCCCTGAGGCAGCAAATCTGTTCTCAGCCCATTCCCCACAAATTACAGGCCCCAACCAGCACTAAAAAGCCAAACAATTCCAGTTGCTTCCGAGTTTGGATGTGAACTTAACAGGCCCAGAGCTTAAAACAATTACAGACATTACAAGCAGGAAGCGACACATCCAGTGATTTCATTAAACCCAGTTCCTCCAGATGGATTTTTTCCACCAAAAGGAATTTCCCAGGAATTCTCCTGGGCTCTTCCCAGGTGCCCCAGGTGTGGAATCCACCACCAGTTCCCTCGGGAGGCGATTTCCCCCAGGTGGAATTGTGTGCTGCTCGACCTCAACGCTTCCATTTAATCTCATTATTTGCTATTTACGCTGCTTTTTCTCGGGCAAATCCGAAAGGTTAATAAATCAAAGAGGGGTTAATAACGTGTCACATCAAACCAAGGGGCCAGCACAACAAATATTCGGTGTCACCTTCCAAAACAAGGCATCCCTTTCATTCAGGTGCTGTGATCCCTTGCTTTTCAAAATGCATTCAAAAAAAAAAAAACCCAAAAATAAATAAATAACTTCCAGGGAATTATTATTTTTTTTTCTTCCCCCCCCCCTCAAAAAGAAAACAACGTTGCTGTGGTTCGATCAAATAATTTGATTCCTCCTGTTGAGGTGATTTCACTCTGCACACACACAAAGACAAAAAAAAAAAAAAAGGGTCAAATTCCATTTGCAAGTTTTTAAATTGTGCCACTAAAAGCCGTTTTGTAAAACAAGTCACAAGCAATTTCCTAGTGGGGGAAAAAAAAAAATAAGAAATAGATTATTAAGCTTTAAAAATCGCATTTCTCAGGGTAATATGTGTGTCCTGCAAGATAGAGATGAAGGAACTCCCAGCAATAGTTCACGGTAAATGAAGCTGAGATTAAAAATTTACATTTACCTTGGGCCTGTGACACAGAGAGGGGAGGGAGGGATGAATTGAACACGACGTGAACCCAAAACTGAACTAAATAAAAATCATATTCAAACCCTCAGATGGATGTTCAGAGTCTGAAATGGAAAAGAGAGGTCTGAGCGTGCCGAGTTTCCAAGGTCTGGGAGCCCACACTGAGCTGCTCCCACTGCATTTAACAACTGCTTTTTATTTTTATTCTTATTTTTATTCTTATTTTTATTCTTTCTGGGAGGCAACTCTGGATTTCCAAAGGTCAGGACACCCTGAAAGGACCAAATCCCACCTCACAGCTTTGAGCTTCGGACACCATCACTCATCCTCCTTCTTCTGTCCCCTGGGGGGAAAAGATGGGCTGGATGAGGCCATGGGTAGCAAATCTGGGCAATAAATATATATCTATATATTTATTTTAATTTTTTATGGGTGAAGAGGCAGGATTTTTGTGGTTCTTTTCCACCACTCGTCTGGATTTTTGAACAGAAAAAAGTACAAGAAGTTGGAAAAAAAAAACCTCCAAAAAATAAACAGCTGGGTGAAGACTGAAAACACAACACCCACAAAATAATTCCTTGGCATAAAGGAATGCAAGCAGGTCCCTGATAATGCTGGGTGTTCTCAGGGCTTCAATCAGAAAGATGCTCCTTAAAGAGGGGGGAAAATGAGCTCAGCAAATCCCTCTCCCCTGGGAAGCTTCGTGCTCCTCCCTCTCCCTCCAGCAAACTCCTCCTTATCACCTCAAATCAGGGGCCAGCCTGAGGAAATATTCAGCCTTCACATCTCAAAGCAGTTTAAATCACTTATCAGCCACAAGCTCCCTAAAAACAGGGCAGGCTTAACAGATATCTCTGGTGGTCTCCTGACAGCTCCCTTCCAAATATTTATATCCCATATTAAATTATGGGAGCAGTAAAAATTTCCTCTAATATTTTTTTTCCCCTTGATTTTTCCAATTTTATTTTATTTTTTTTTTAACTGGCAATAATTCACTGGGGGAAGGTTTTTATGAGGTTGGTGTTTTGGCAGGAGGGATCCCAGCCAGGTTATCTGGAATTCTGGAGGGATTCATCCACTTGATCCATCTCAGCTGCCCAGGGAATACTCCCTTTCCCACCCCTGGCATTCTTTCCCCCCTGAATTTCATCCCATTCCTCTCCAACTATCATCCTTTGGAGGAGAATCTCTCCCAGCTTACTCCTGTTGTCCTTGAGAAACCACCCCGAGCTGCTCCGTCCCCCCAAAAAACCTCGAGAGCACCAGAGGGAACGGCCTCAGGCTGTGCCAGGGGAGCTTTAGGTTGGGATAGCAGGGAAAATTCCTTCATGGAAAGGGTTGTAAAGCATTGGAACCGGCTGCCCAGGGCACTGGTGGAGTCACCATCCCTGGAAGTGCCCAAAAAAAACCACGTGGATGTGGCACTTGGGGACTTTGGTTTAACGACTTGATGGTTTTAAAGGTCTTTCCCAACATTCATCATCCTGTGATTCAACAGCCTGCTCGTTTCTGCTCCAGGTGACTTTCATCACACCTCAAGAGCCGGTCCCTCAGCAGATGGGGCGCACCAAGAGCAGGTCAGTGGGAAGTGAAGGGGGAGGTGAGTCACCAGCAGTGACAACAGAACAACAAAAGCTGTAAAAACCATCAGTTCCTCGGCCTGTGGCTCTTCACTGACCTCTCCTTGCACGAAACAGCCCCCAAAATCCAACTACAACAGAGAAAGAAATGAAGATGAAGTCAGCCTGTGGAAGTGCAGGAGCTGGGAGATGCTTCCCTTCCAATCACTGCCACCCCTGCACCCCAAACCCTGCCCAGGACTCACATCTCATTTCTCTGCTCCTTTCCAGATTCCTTCAGGAACAGCTTCTGAAGACTTTCTGAATTCTTTCAGCAAAAGCTTCTAAAACCAATAAACTTCCCGAATTCTTTCAAGAAGAGCTTCTAAAAATTATAAACTTTCCAGATGCTTTCAGGAAAAGCTTTTAAAACCTATAAACCTTCCAGATTCTGTCAGGAAAACCTTCAAAAACCCATACACTTTCCAAATTCTTTCAGGAAAAGTTTCTAAACCCCATAAACCTTCCAGATTCTTTCAAGAAAAGCTTCTAAAAATTATAAACTTTCCAGATGCTTTCAGGAAAAGCCTCTAAAAACCATAAACTTCCCAATTTTTTTTCATGAAAAGCTTCTAAAGACTATAAACTTACCAAATTCTTTCACAAAAAGCTTCTAAACCCCATCAACTTCCCAAATTCTTTCAAGAAAAGCTTCTACAAATTATAAGCTTTCCAGATTTTTTCAAGGAAAGCTTCTAAGACTTATAAACTTGCCAAATTCTTTCAGGAAAACCTTCTAAACCCCATAAACTTTACAGAGTCTTTAAGAAAAAAGCTTCAGAAAAATACAAACTCTTCAAGTTATTTCAGGAGAACCTTCTAAAAACTATAAACTTTCCAAATTTTTTCAGGACAATCTAAAACCTATAAATGTTCCACAGTCCCTCAGGAAAAGCTTCTAAAAACCATAAACTTCCCAAATTCTTTCAAGAAAAGCTTCTAAAAATGATAAACTTTCCAGATGCTTTCAGGAAAAACCTCTAAAACCCATAAACTTTCAAAATTCTTTCAGGAAAACCTTCTCAAAATTAAAAAACATCCCAAATTTCTTTCGGAAAAAGCTTCTAAACCCCATAAACTTTACAGAGTCTTTAAGGAAAAAGCTTCTAAAAACCACAAACTCTTCAAGTTATTTCAGGAGAAGCTTCTAAAAACTACCAACTTTCCAGATTCTCTAAAGAAAAGCTTCTAAAAATTATAAACCTTCCACATTCTTTCAGCAAAACCTTCTAAAACCCACAAACTTTCCAGATGCTTTCAGGAAAACCTTCTAAAAAACCCATAAATTTCCCATATTCTTTCAGGAAAAGCTTCTAAACCCCATAAACTTTCCAAATTCTTTCAGGAAAAGTTTCTAAACCCCATAAACCTTCCAGATTCTTTCAGGAAAAGCTGCTAAAAATTATAAACTTTCCAAATTCTTTCAGGAAAAGCTTCTAAACCCCCAGAAATTTCCCAGATTTTTTTTTTTTTTTTTTAGGAAAACCTCCTCTAAACTCAAATCTTCCCAAATTCCTTCCGGAAAAGAACCCAAAAACGGCTGCAGGGGATTAGGAAGCTTCGAATTATTTGATAACAAACCCTAAAAAAACCCAAACAAACAACCAAACCCTGAGCTGCAGCCACTTGGATGAGTCCCAGACACCCAGGGATGGTTAAACACTCTCAGAAAAACAAAACAAACCAAAACAAAACAACAATAAATCACAATATCCAGCACAGAGAAAAGCCAAGGAATTTTGGGATAACCAAGCAAATTCAGCGTGGATTTGGGATCCAGTAGGGTATTTGTGGAGTGGGAAAGAACCCAAAGCTGCAGCCCCTCACAGGAACAGTTTCCCTGCAGGTAAAATCCCTTTCTGTGACTCCAAAGAAACCCCAGGAAAAAAAAAACCAAAAAAAAAAAAAAAACCCAAAAAAGGACTAATTGAAAACACAGTTCTAATCCCATCCAGCTGGAAAACAGCAGCTTAGGATGGAAGTGGTTGGACTTTGGGGCTGCCAACTGGCTCTGGACAATGGAGAGGGGAATTAATCCTTTGCAGACAACACTGTCCCATTTTCCACTTCTCCTCTGTCACCTTCCAATCAAATCATCATTAAAAAAAGCCTTTGATTCCCACAGGGAAAGAAAACCATTGGGGATGACACAAGTTTGGGTTTCTTGCATTAAAATTGGGGGGCTAAAAAAGGGTTATTTCTCCACAGCCTTACTTATTGTGCCTAAAACTGGCTTTTCCATCCGTTCCTGAGTAACCCGAGGAGGTCAGAGCAGTGAGGGATGGAAGGTGATGAGAAGTGAAGGGATCCAGAGTTTACCTTCTCTGTACCTGGAGGGCAGTTGTCAGAGAGACCAAAAAGTTTGGGATAGCTTTGTCTGGCCTGATCCCACAGGAGGGGGGATTTTAGCTGGTTTTTAATTCCAGAAAATGGAAAAAAAAAAAAAGGGGATGGGAAGTGCCCTCAGATAAGACAGACAGACTGCAAACCAAAGCCACCAGCAGCCAGGTACAGCCTCCCAGATCCTCCTCCATCCCTATGGAAAATTCCTGCCTGGAAAGGGTTGTCCAGCCCTGGCACAGCTGCCCAGGGCAGGGGTGGATCCCCATCCCTGCAGGGATTTCAAATCCCTGTGGATGTGGCACTTGGGGACATGGTCAGTGGTGGCCTGGGCAGTGCTGGGGGGAATGGTTGGACTGGATGATCTCAGAGGGCTTTTCCAACCAAAATTATTCTGTGATTCCATGGATTGAAAAGCTCTTTGTCCACTCAGGACACCAACTGGGGGTGGGGGGAAAGATTCCAGTTCTCCATGAGAGATCATATTCACACCCAAACAAGGAAGAGCTAAAGCTCTACAGGCAACATTAACGGTGGCTTTTCCTGCTGCTCAGGCCAAGAGTCAATGTTATCTCTCACCAAACAGCAGTTCTGGGCTCGCACTGTTTCCATGGGATTTACAATAATTAAAATACACGGATTTTTTTCCTAAAGGAAAGCAGAACCTGCTCTCTTGTTAAAGGAAGAGAATGTGAGAAACTTGATGCCTGGGCTAATCAGAGAAACATGGAATGGTCTGGGTTGGAAGAGACCTTGAAGATCAGCCAGTTCCACCCCCTACCCATGGGCAGGGACACCTTCCACCAGCCCAGGGTGCTCCAGCCTGGCCTTGGACACTTCCAGGGATCCAGGGGCAGCCACAGCTTCTCTGCCCAACCTGGGCCAGGCCCTCCCCACCCTCACAGGGGAGAACTTTTTTCCCTAATATCTAATTTAAATCTACCCTCCTTCAGCCTAATGAGGAAGACTTCCAAAAAAAACTTCAGCCTCAACAAAATAAGCCAATCCAGCTGCCTTGGACAGGATGAAAAATAATCAGTGTTCTCAGCTCCTTCATGTTTTTTCTTTTCGCATCCAAGTCAAAGCACGGCCTCGAAAAAAGATCTTTTAATTCATTTGTTGCCTTTCAAATCTGCTTCTCCTGAAACCCCAACGTGCTGTGTTCTCTCCACGCTCCTCACAAGATCTACTGGAACGTGTGATTATAATCAGAAATGTTTTAACAGCCTAACAACAGAGAGATTATATTCCAGCAGATAGACTACATTCCAACACACAGATTATACTCCAACAGACATGATTACACTCCAACAGACACGATTATATTCCAACAGACACGATTATATTCCTGCTTGCTTTGAGGTGTCACCAAAAAAGGGCTTCTATTTGCAGCCACTGCAGGTACTTGCAGCCAAATGTTGCCCGGTGCAAAGCTGCTTTTTTCCCCATCAGAAGGCACAAAACTGAGAAGCCCAACCCAACATCTCACAGGCCAAATCAGCACAACTTTTATCTCAACCAGCCCCGAAGTTCTCAGAGAAAAATCAAAGCGAATCCAGACGGTACCTCCCGTCGGCCCTCCCGGCCTTCCAGGTGTCCGGAAAACGGGCAGGGTTTGGGCTGAAGGGCCGAGAGGACCCTCCCAAAGCTCTCAGCTCTCACCTTTATGCTCCCCCCGATGAGATCTGGTGGCTCTTCATCTGTTTCTAAGGCAACGTTGATGGAGGCGAAGGGGCGACTCGCCATCTGTTGCATCTCGCGCAGGAGTTGCTGGTTTAAGAGAGAGAGAGAGAGAGAGAAAAAAAAGAAATACCATCAGCACATTGTCCCCACCTCGAGAGGCAAGCAGGCAAATCGTCTCTGATGCGAAAGGAGAGGGAAAATAACCTCCTGGGGTCGGGATGGGCCTGAAAGGAACGGGTGATGGGAAATAAAGTCACGTTGTACAAGTTACGGCAGGTGAAGCTCGACGCCGAGCCCGAGATCGGTGCGAGGTGGGGAAACGATCTCCCTGAGGCTCCCCAAAGCAGGTATTTCCCTCTGAAGCTGCTCTTCGCCATCACCTGCTCCGCTGGATTTGTGGGGATGGTTTTTCAAAACTAACCAGCAGCGCTTGGTTAAGTGCTGCGAGGATGAATTTGCTGCTTTTTGTTTGGTTTTGTTTTGTTTTGTTTTTTTTTATGACAGCCCCAGCCAAACGCTGTCAGGCCGCTCTTGAATAATCCTCCTGCTTTATTGTTTCCTTGCTGAGTGCAGCAAATCTATCAAATGGCAAACGTGTGCCCCTCGTTGCAAAACGTTTTATTAAAATCAATCAAACAAACAAACAAAAAAAACCGCCACCCTTTTCCTGGATAAATCCCCTGGAGCCCTCACCACACAAGACATCTTTTTACTGTGCTCCGAAGCACTTTGAAGCATCACAGGGCAGTTCCCCCCCACTTTTTATTTTTTTTTTATAACACACAGAAAACAGGCACTTTCTCCACAGCTGGGCTGGGAGCAGCTTTTCAGTTTTAGGCTGAGCTGTGGACAGGCTGCTTTTCTGGCCTCAGTGATCGATCCTTAATAGCAACAGCCCAGCCTGGGAGGGGGTGGAGAACCCAAAATTCCCTGAGGCAAAGGGGCCCGATGGGAATCGATGACTCCATTCAATAAGGGAAGAGGCAAACACTTTGCAGGGCGTGTGAACAACCAGTGCTCTCACCCTTGTAAGTGCACAAACTGCCCAAACCACAGAGCCCTGCACATTTACCATCACTGTTTATCCCCAGCAACACCAGCTATCCTCAGTTTTTAAGCCGGACTGAGGCACCACCAAACGCTCGCTGTTAATTCCCACCATCACCACCCGCGTTTCCCAGCCGTTCTCACGGCAATTTGACCTGAACTGATCATTTCCAGCACTCAGAAAGTGCTAAACAAAACCACCCCCCAGCCAGCACAGCGGAAGGTGAAAGGAAGGTGTCGTTACCCAGCGAGCTCGTTTGGACAGAACGAATCCAGGGAATCCTGGAATGGTTTGGGTTGGGAGGGACCTTGAAGATCATCCAGTTCCAACCCCCTGCCATGGGCAGGGACACCTTCCACTAGCCCAGGTTGCTCCAATCTGGCCTTGGACACTTCCAGGGATCCAGGGGCAGCCACAGCTTCTCTGCCCAACCTGTGCCAGGGCCTCCCCACCCTCAGAGCCAGAAATCTCTTCCCAATATCCCATCTATCCCTGCTCTCTGTCAACATGAAGCCATTCCCCCTTGTCCTGTCCCTCCATCCGTTGTAAATAGTCTCTGTCCATCTTTCTTTTTGGCTCCTTCAGGCACTGGAAGGCCACAATTAGGTCACCCCAAAGCCTTCTCTTCTCCAGGCTGAACAATCCCAACTCTCCCAGCCTTTCCTCCCAGCAGAGCTGCTCCATCCCTCTGACCATCTTGGTGCCTCCTCTGGACTCGCTCCAACAGCTCCATGTCCCTCCTGTGCTATCAGGTAACGATAATTCCATCCTCTTTTTCCTGAACACGACCCCAGGATGGGTCAGGCTGGAAAAGCCCACAGTGGGTCCTCTGGTCCCACCTCGCTGCTCCAGCAGGGCCATCCCAGAGCACATGGCACAGGGTTGTGTCCACACAGCTCTGGGATATCTCCAATGAGGA
>NW_020957174.1:53774-58675 GCF_003031625.1 Empidonax traillii | reverse complement strand
CTGTGCTATCAGGTAACGATAATTCCATCCTCTTTTTCCTGAACACGACCCCAGGATGGGTCAGGCTGGAAAAGCCCACAGTGGGTCCTCTGGTCCCACCTCGCTGCTCCAGCAGGGCCATCCCAGAGCACATGGCACAGGGTTGTGTCCACACAGCTCTGGGATATCTCCAATGAGGAGACTCCACACTGTCTCTGGTCTCTGTTCAGCGCTCAAAGTTCTTCCCTGTGCCCAGGTGGAGCTTCCTGGGATCGGTTCCTGCCCGTTCCTCTTGTCCCATCGCTGGGCCCCCGCCAAGCAGAGCCTGGTCCATCCCCTCCTGCCCCCTCTCTGGTTCTTCTCTGCCCATCTCTCCAGCCTGTCCAGGTCCTCCTGAAGGGCCACAAAACCCTCTGAGGGATCATCTGCTCCTCCCAGCTCTGCACCATCACCAAACTCCTGGTGAGGAGACACCAACCCTTCATCCAAGTCCCCAGGTCAAGCGAACACTGGGCCCAGGACTGAACCCTGGGGGACACCACCAGTGACAGGTCTCCAGCTAGATCCTATGTCCCTGATTATGACCCTTTGATGGTCTCTCCTTTGCCAAGACAACAATTCTTTGGGGATTTTTGCTTTTTTAGTGCAGAAAACCAGAGGGCCCTCTCTGTAATTTGGGGTTCAGGCAAGGCATGATGAGCTCAGCTCAGCACAGGCTGGGGGTGGGGGGGCATAGAAAAACCTTCCTCGGCTCTCAGTCTAATTAAACAAAACCACAAAATTTCACTGCATGTGATAAAAGTTTTCCCTCAGTTTTTGAAAGAAAAAAACCAAGGAAGGGAGGGGAGGGAGGAAAAGGGCATTTAGGAGCAGATTGTAGATACTGTCACGAAGCAGAAATCTCGAGGAAGGCTCTCCCTCCACGGAGGATTTGTAGGCAAACTTTGCGTGCAGCTCACACTTTGGGGAAGAGGACACGAGGAGTTTGGGGGATATTTAAAGCAACCCAGCAGATTGCAGACGAAAGCAAAGTGTGAAACAGATTGTTGGGTGGTTGCTGCTCTAATTGTCCCCTTCAGCGATCGCGGAGAGCTTTGTCTAATGGCTCTAAAATCAACGAACAAGCTGTGCTGATGGAGGTGTCCGGGAGACTGATGGGCTAAAAGCTCCGAGTTCTTCAGAGGAAGTTGTTTTCCCGATGAAAATGTGCAATTTGGCAACGCAGATCGGAGTGAAGTCAATAGGATTGTCGGGGGGATGGAGTTATGGGGTGGTTCGGGTTGGAAGGGACCAACCCAGCGAGTTTGGGCAGAACTAATTCATGGAATCACAGGATGGTTTGGGTTGGAAGGGACCTTAAAATCACCCAGTCCCACTCCCTGCCATGGGCAGGGACACCTTCCACTAGCACAGGTTGCTCCAACCTGGCCTTGGACGCTTCCAGGGATCCAGGGGCAGCCACAGCTTCTCTGGCAAATCCATTCCAGCCCCTCACAAGGAAGAATTCCTTCCCAATATCCCATCTGTCCCTGCCCTCTGGCAGTGGGAAGCCATTCCCTGTGTGCTGTCCCTCCATGCCTTGTCCCCAGTCCCTCTCCAGCTCTCCTGGAGCCCCTTTAGGCCCTGCCAGGGGCTCTCAGCTCTCCCTGGAACCTTCTCTTCTCCAGGGGAACCCCCCCAGCTCTCCCAGCCTGGCTCCAGAGCAGAGGGGCTCCAGCCCTGGCAGCATCTCCGGGGCCTCCTCTGGACTCTCTGCAGCAGCTCCACGTCCTTGTGCTGTTGTTGCCAGCTCTACAGGGGGGTCTCACCCAAGCACAAGAGAGAAAAACCCAAGGTCCAAGCAGCAAATTCCCCCTAACCCCAGCCTGTGGTGTAGCACCAGTCACAAAACAACATTCCCCCTAAAAAATTGGGGAATTAATTAGAGAAGTAATTGTCCTGTAACCTGAATGTCACTCTCTGCCCCAGGGCCTGGGCCCTGCATGGTTAACCCGGGCACGTACCAACCCCTCAACGTTTGTTTGGGGCGTCCAAATTTTAATTAAAAGGTTTTCTATGTTGTGAGGGAGAAAAGTGTGGCTTTCCCCCAGCCAGGAGGTTGAACCTGGCTTTAGAAGTCAGCAGCATTTAACATCAAGAAACCCCAGAACCTGCCTCGCTCTCACTCCTAATTTCTAAGATTTCGAATAATGAACCTCAACGCTCTTTCAAGCCAACCTTTGCTTTCCAGATGACACAATTAATGGGACAACCTGGGAATATTTTAAATCACTTAGGCCTGAAGAGGATTTTAAAGGCGAAGCGTTTGACAGGCTTACAATGAAATCACATCAAAAAGCCTCTCCTGGAACACAACCCTGGCCTTTAATATTTAAATAGCTGCAAACTCTGAACCTGCACAACTTTCATGTGCGCTGGGTTTGATTTTTATTCCGGATCACAGAGCCATGGGATGGTTTGAGTTGGAAGGGACTTCAAAGATTATGCAGTTCCAACCCCCTGCCATGGGCAGGGACACCTTCCACCAGCCCAGGGTGCTCCAACCTGGCCTTGGACACTTCAAACCCCGCAATTCCTTCCAGGGATTCCTTAAATTCACCCACGTCGAGCAACGGACAATCCAGAATGAAAAGTGTGGTAGTGATGGGAGCAAAACCACCCTTGGCAAGGAGGAAAGCCCTGCCAGGCAGCAGCACAGGCTCTCAGGGAGAAGAAAAAACAGCTCTGGAGGTTCCCAGGTTAATTGACTCGTATAACCTGCGCCGTGTTTGCCGACAGGGAAAGCCTGCAGGTTTTATTCCCCACCATAAAGCAGCCACCAGGCTCTGTACATCCCCCCCTTCCCACTCCCATCCATCCTGGGAATTGCCTTTCCCCCTCCTGTTTTATTTTATAATTTGTATTTTCAGCCACAAAATAATGGTGGGGTTTTTTTCCCAGAAGAAAGGCACACGTTTGGGGTGTTGTTTGCTCCTGATGAAGGATGGGTTTAAAAAAAAAAAAAAAAAAAGTAAAACACTGATCTAGAAATGAAGGAACTCGAGTTTTCACGAGGGAGTGTTTTGTCTCAGTTTTTAACAGAGAGGGGAAAAAACACGCCAGGTAGGAAAACTCAGTAGGGAGGACAGTAGGGAAGCACTGGCATGGGCTGCTCAGAATTCCAGGCTGCTCCTGGATCCCTGGAAGTGTCCAAGGCCAGGTTGGAGAACTCTGGGATAGTGGAAGGTGTCCCTGCCCGTGGAAAAGGGGTGGAACTGGATGAGCTTTAAGCTCCCTTCCAACCCAACCCATCCCATGATTCCAAACCCATGGGAGTGGTGAGTGAGCAGCGGGAACAGAAGAGCTTTCATTTTAAGGCAGAGCAAAAGCCAAGCGAGCAGGATCCTGCAGGAAAATTCCAGCTGACAGGATCCATTCATGCAGGAATGGCTGGTACCATCACACAGTAAGTCAAAGGAGGTGAACTTGAAATGAGGGGAGCCAGAAAAGAGCAACAGTTTGATCAACAAGGGTTTGGGTTTTTTGTCCCCCCAGGAATTCGTAGATTTAATCTTTCGAGGTGTTTCTGAATTCAGATATTCCCTGACCCGTGGGTTGCTGCCTTTAGAACTGAGGTCACTCTGAGCCACCTCAGGAGCTACAATTGGTTTGAAAAGACCTTTTGCAGAAGATATTTCAAACAGAGTAAGCTACACTTTGATAGAATCATGGAATTGTTAAGGCTGGAAAACCCTCTGAGATCACGGAGTCCAACCATCCCCCAGCACTGCCAAGGCCAGCACTGACCCCTGTCCCCAAGTGCCACATCCACAGGGATTTGAAGTCCCTCCAGGGATGGGGATCCACCCCTGCCCTGGGCAGCTGTGCCAGGGATGGACAACCCTTTCCAGGAAGGAATTTTTCCCTCATATCCACTCCAAACCTCCCCTGGCACAGCTTTGAGCCGTTTCCTCTGGTCCTGATGAGACCAGCAGGATTAGAGGTCACCCTCTGAGGATTCCCATCCCCACCCTGGAGGCTGCAGTTTTGATCAGCATCCTGCTGATCAAGGTGGGTCTCTGATCCCATATTTCTGCACCTCTACAGGAAAAAAAATCCATCTCCCCTCCGTTCTGAACCAACAAAACCACGTTCTGTGCTCTCCATGGGAAACTTTAAAACCCAGGAGCCCCAAAAATGAGCTAGGCATGTTCTGAGCCACATCCCTGCCTGGATTGCAGAGACAAACTGGTGTAAGGGGGTCAAAAGCCAGAGAGAGGTCGCAGCCCACGAGTCTGCAGGAAGAATCAGCTCCAGGGGGGAAAGGGAAGGAAGATGGAGGTGATCAGAGGGATGGGAACACCTATGAGGAAACACTGAGAGAGCTGGGGTTGTTTAGGCAGCTCTTCTGAGCTTATCCCTGCACACCCTGGACTGCTCCGAGGGCTTCATTGGAATTCAGCAGGCAGGTTGTGCACAAATATCTATTTGCTGATGCACAACAATCGACCCCTATTTCCAGGAATGATGAATTTAGTGAGGAGAACCATGGAATGGGGTGGAAAGGGAGGTAAAGCTCATCCAGTCCCACCCCCTGCCATGGGCAGGGACACCTTCCACCAGCCCAGGTTGCTCCAACCTGGCCTTGGACACTTCCAGGGATCCAGGGGCAGCCACAGCTTCTCTAGGAAAATCATCCCAGTCCCTCATCACCCTCATAGACAGCAATTCCTTCCCAATATCCCATCTGTCCCTGCCCTCTGGCAGTGGGAAGCCATTCCCTGTGTGCTGTCCCTCCATGCCTTGTCCCCAGTCCCTCTCCAGCTCTCCTGGAGCCCCTTTAGGCCCTGCCAGGGGCTCTCAGCTCTCCCTGGAGCCTTCTCTTCTCCAGGGGAACCCCCCCAGCTCTCCCAGCCTGGCTCCAGAGCAGAGGGGCTCCAGCC
>NW_020957174.1:48663-53118 GCF_003031625.1 Empidonax traillii | reverse complement strand
CCACCAACACAGGGGCCATAAATATTCCAGGAGGATGAGC
Source organism: Empidonax traillii (assembly GCF_003031625.1). Classification (NCBI taxonomy): domain Eukaryota; kingdom Metazoa; phylum Chordata; class Aves; order Passeriformes; family Tyrannidae; genus Empidonax; species Empidonax traillii. The sequence continues at coordinate 53,078 of NW_020957174.1, read as the reverse complement.
CACACGGCCCCAGAACCAAGTGATTTAAAGCATTTAGCTACAATTACACAAACCACCCTGCGAGTCAACAAACAAACAATTTTCTCTGTCGCTTGCAACATCACCGAAAATTAAGTTTTTAAGCCCCTAGAGCAGCGAACATATTAATGGCAGCTAATTAGTTTTGTGACTGACTTCGCAGGCCGCGTTGAAAGGGAGAGGGAGGGGAGAATTAACGTTCAAACACTTCTCAACAGGCATTTCCACACTTCAAAACTACAACAAAGCAGACAGCAAAGCTGCTGGGAAGGCGCCTCACGCCGAAATGACGGCGGATATTTAATTCAGGGCTGATTAAGATAAGTAAGTTATTCATCATAATCATGCCCAGTAGGGGGGCGCTGAAAACCTGACCTTTATTAACAAGAATAAGAACATTATTTTTTTTGAAAAGACCAGAAGGATCCAGCCTGTGCAGGCTCAACTGTGCATCAGTAGCTGGTAATTGCACCGTGGATGCACCTTTGATTGAGCTGAGCTCCTCTGGGATAATTACACAACACTCCTTCCCTCCCTGATTTTTCCAAATAGCTAAATTGGGTACCTGTGCTGCTGATCCCTGGCATCAGGGAGACACCCCAGAGTCTGAAATCAGAACAGCTTTTCATAGAAATCATGGAATACCATGAGTGGGAAGGGATCCACAGGGATCATCCAGTCCAACCCTCAGCCCTGCACAGACACCCCAACAATCCCACCCTGTCCAAACCCTCCTGGAGCTCTGGCAGCCTTGGGGCTGTGCCCACTGCCCTGGGGAGCCTGGGCAGTGCCAACCACCCTCTGGGGGAAGAACCTTCTGCTGAGATCCACCCTGAGCCTGCCCTGGCACAGCTCCAGCCATTCCCTGGGGGCTGTCCCTGGGCACAGAGAGTGAAGCCACCAGTACAAGCAGTTGTGGGCTCTGTAAAACCAGGCTGGGCTCTCCTAGAGCTGGACTTGATACAATCATGGAATCCCAGAATGGTTTGGATTGGAAGGGATTGCAATGACCATCCAGTGCCACCCCCTGCCATGGGCAGGGACACCTTCCACCAGCCCAGGTTGCTCCAACCTGGCCTTGGACACTTCCAGGGATCCAGGGGCAGCCACAGCTTCTCTGCCCAACCTGTGCCAGGGCCTGCCCACCCTCCCAGCCAGCAATTCCTTCCAGTATCCCACTTAAATCTTCCCTTTTCCACTCTGAAGCCATTCCTTGTGTCCTGTCCCTCCATCCCTTGTCCAAAGTCCCTCTCCAGCTGACTTGTAGGTCCCCTTCATGTACTGAAACAACCACAGAATGGTTTGGGTTGGAAGTAACCCCAAAATGTCCCTTTAAGGCTCCTTACAAGGACCTTTTACGGGTCCTTAAAGGCCCTTTAAAGATCATCCAGGTTTTAACCAGGAAAGGGTTGGATCCGATGGGTTGGAATCCCAAGGGTGACAGTCCAGCTTCCCCTAGTTTGATACTCCAGCTTCATCTTCAGTCCAGCTGTTTTCTGGGATATAAACCTCTCATTCCTGGTGACCGAGGCCACATGGATCATATGGATCCCTGCAGAGCGCAGGCAGCATTTGGAAGGCTGGAAAAAGCCTCCTGGCACTGGGAGATGGTTCCCAGGCATGGATTGGAAATTCAGGGAGAGCGGAAAGTTACGATTTATTTGATGTGACCTCCTGCTCAGCCCAGAACTGACCCAGAAAAAGGGCCTTCCTAAAGCTCTGCAATTCCCAGCCACGTCCCTAAAAAACGCTAAATCGTTGGTGTTGCTGCTCTTGCCGTTAAAAAGAAGAGGAAAACAAGCCAATTTTGGGCTTTTTTTTACCCCCAGTTGGGCGTCAGCGAATAGCTGGGGTTGGAAAGGACCCAAACATCACCTAATTCCAACCCCCTCCACGGGCAGGGACACACTGCTGATGTTTATGATTTCCTGATCCTTCAGGATATCCTCACCCCACCAAGAATCTTCTGCAGCTTGGGCTTCATCAAACCTCAGCATGTCCTTCCTGGGATTAAAGGAGGAATTTGGGATGCTTTGAAACTCTTCCTGATCTTCCAGATAACAAATTCACCTTGCAGATTTGTTCTCCGCCATCTGCCACGCCCCAGATGTTGCTGAGAGGGTGTGGGCGTGGACACAACTGGTTACACCTGACAGCAACACTGTGCTCCAATTTTACTGCTCACAAACATAGGAAATATGAATTTACATGGAATTATTAAACCACCCCAGCTCCTTCATTTCAGTCTGCTGTCCTGGGAATTCTGGGAAGGAAATCCACCTTAACTGGTTAAAAAATACATATCCAGGTTTATGTTTCCCACTGTAATGAGAGAACTGAGAACCAACCCTGTGACTCAACCTCCTCCCTCACCCTCTCGCTGTGACTTCTCACTCCCCCAACTCGTGTTTTCTCTGCAAACCACCCCAAAACCAAGTCAATATTTTCTTCTCACTGACAAGACACCCCCCCAGGAAGGTCTGTGTGGCCAGTGACTGCTGGGAGCTTGGAGAACACAGCAGTAAAGCACCTGGGACTGCCCAAATTTAGGGCCATTTCCTGCCTGACCTTGTAATATTCCTGAAAAAAAAAGCTGATACCGGATCCTTTGGAGCAGATCCTGGCCCAAAACAGCGCTGGAGACTCCAAACAACGATGGAAATCCTGATTCACAGTCACAGTTTGAAAAGATCCCCCTCTTTGAAGACTTTTCTTTGACCAGGGATGCCTTTAATCAGTCTAAGAGAGAAGATGAGAGCAGGAAGGGGGAGGAAATGAAGGCAGGGCACTAAATAATACCCAGCACCCATCCCCTGGAACACCCTGGCTGTGAAAAAAACATGGAAATCTGCCTTCCTGGTTGGTATTCCCTGTTATAGAGGAGGATGCCAGGGAAAACAGAGGCATTCTGAACACACTTGGGAAGGAAAAAAAAAGGTTTCAGCAACGAGGTCGGGAAGGGGAAGGATAATCCCTGCAGCAAATCAATACACAAACCCCCTCCTGAATAAGCTGGCAGAGTAAAAAGGTTCAGACCTGGATAGCCTTGGCAAGAAAGGAGGCAAAATACAGAGAATTTTGTGGATGTTAAAGGTGAAATTGAGGTCTGGACACCCAAACTGAGTTCTCTCTGCTCCTGCTTGGTGTCGATGCTGCCATCCCTCCCTGACAGGGGCACAGGGAGTGATCCAGCTGAGCTGCCTTTGCTGGCAGAGTTAAGAGGAGCTGTTCCCTGCTCCAGGAGAAAAAGCAGACCCAGGGTGAAGGGGAGACAATTTGGATGCTAGAATAGAACAACAGGACACAAAACTCCCAGCAGCAGAGGAGCACTTTGAATTCCTAATGCCACCCTCGTGCTCGGTGATTTATTCTCTATTACCACCTTGATACCTTTAACATGTCATCTTTCCAGAGACAAGACAGAAAGTTTTCCTGTCCCCATTTCCTCCTGTCATTCACCTGATCCTATAAAAGCTGCCTCTCTATTCCCATTTTCCCTCCTTAAGATGTCAGATGATGCTTAAACGTGCTGCTCGCTGGCAAGGGAACGAACACCCAGTTCACAACCCCCTGTCCCCCAGCTCTGACAGGACACAAACTGTTCCCAATTTGACTCCAGGTCAAGGTTTACGCTCTGAACTTTGCACTCAGTGCTCCAAACTCATTTTCCTACACCTTGGCTACACCAGGTTTGCACCCCCAACACAGGAGGCTGAGGAGCAGCGGCACGGACTGGCTGGAGTGGATGAGACGAGGCACAGAGAAGGGAAAAAGTCAGGATTATATACATTTTATGTTATTTTATATTTATATTATATAAAAAAAAAAGGCAGGAGAATCTTATAAACTTAACAAGATCCTGACAGAGATGCTGGGTTGGGAGCAGGAAGGAAGGAAGGGAGGTAGATTTGATTCCAACCAAAATGCTGCTGCTCCGTCCCATTAACCCACCACACCAATCACAGCCTCTCCAACCTTCCTCTAGGACTTCTCCCAGCACATTTTCCAAGCAATCCTGCCTGAATAATTGCGACTCCTAAACCTTTCAGCACGCTCCCTTTTCTGCCCTATCTGTATCTCAGGATAAGCCTCAGCAAATCAGCCTCTCCCTCTGCGCCGTGATAAGGAGTTGGGCACTTGCAGCACTTCCACTGGAGGAAAAAGTGATGGATAGCTGGGAATTACCTGCAGATTGCATCGTATTTTACTCAGTTCTGGGTTAAGATTAGACAACAAGCCCAGAGTTATGACAGCACAGCCCATGGGAGGCAGGAGATTGTTAACAGGACTGCTGCTAAAAATACAGCTCAAACCACAGAAAGATCTTCCTCCAGGGCTGCAGCTTCTGAGAGAATCAGGGAATGCCTGGGGTGGGAAAGGACCTTACAGATCATCCA
>NW_020957174.1:35190-48300 GCF_003031625.1 Empidonax traillii | reverse complement strand
ACCTGGCCTTGGACACTTCCAGGGATCCAGGGGCAGCCACAGCTTCTCTGCCCAACCTGGGCCAGGGCCTGCCCACCCTCCCAGCCAGAAATTCCTTCCCAATATCCCATCTGTCCCTGCCCTCTGGCAGTGGGAAGCCATTCCCTGTGTGCTGTCCCTCCATGCCTTGTCCCCAGTCCCTCTCCAGCTCTCCTGGAGCCCCTTTAGGCCCTGCCAGGGGCTCTCAGCTCTCCCTGGAGCCTTCTCTTCTCCAGGGGAACCCCCCCAGCTCTCCCAGCCTGGCTCCAGAGCATCCAAGACCATCTCATTCCAAAACCATCTCATTCCAAACCCATCTCATTCCAAAACTCTGCCATGGGCAGGGACACCTTCCCCTAGCCCAGGTTGCTCCAAGCTCCATCCAACTTGGCCTTGAACGCTTCCAGGGATGGGGAACCCCATTAATTAATCAATCATTAACTACTCAAGAGAGCTTTGCTTGGCTTTATTGAAGATCTGTGTTAAAAATCCCCAGCCCTGCAAGCTCTAAAATAACGTCAGATAACACCAAAAAGGCAGGGAATTTTTTGGGGTGGACTTTCATTTCTGGAGGCAGCTTTTATTAATATATTTAATTACGGCCCCGCAAAGATTTAAAAAACTCTTGCCTCAAGATTTACAGGTATTTCTAAGAGGGGAGGAAGGGGAACAGCAGAGATCTATGAACTACAAGATAGAGGCAGCAGATAAAAAGAAGGAGCAAGATAAATAACGGCCTGGAAAACACCCCCCCTGATGAACTGCCTGTCAAACAGCCACACGTGGAAATTGAATTTAGACTTAAACATGCCAATATGTTGCTTTTTTTTTTCCCCCCCTCCTTAAAACACACATCGTGCTGGAAGCAATTTACAGACACATCCCTCACTCAGGCCACTGCTCCGACGTTTTTAACAGGTATTTACTCCTCAGCCTGTATTCCTTGTACGTTCCCAGATAACATTTAACCCCTGGAGCCACGGGGAATGTTATGCTGACTCCAGCTTAGTTTCCTGCCAAGAAAGCGAGCAGGAATAAAAAAAAACCAGCCACCCCAGTAAAAATTTATCTCCCCTCCGAGGATACAGCCAAGCTCAAAGACTTCCATTATTCCCAAGATTAAGGGTTATCTGTTGGGAAAGCAATGATTTTATTATGCAGCGAGTTCAGCGGGGAGAGCGAAAACCACGCGGAGCGGAAAAGAGGGAGCGGAGCCATCAGACACCCGTCCTGCTTTAATTCCAGGAGGGAACACCCTCAGGTGGAATAAATTCACATCACTCACACCACTGCACCTGCAAAAGCACAACCAGCCACGGAGCTGGGAAAGAGCTGCAGGAAAAACAGGCGCTTGCAAAGAATTCCAGAGGTGGGGAAGTTAATCCCCCCCCACCCCCCAATCCCCTGGGATCAACTTCCATGGCGGGGAGGGACAGCTGGGAGCAAAAACTATGGGAATGGGCAGATTTCACCCCAAAAATCCCACCCCATTCCTTGGGGAACCTGGCCTTGTATAGATAATTATATATAGGAAGTGCCCATGGACTCACTTGAGTCACATCTGGCTCCTCTTCCTTTGCACAGAAATAAACGGATTAACACCAGAAAAGCTCCCAAAAGCAATTCCAGGCGCAGCCCAGCCCAAGCCCTGATGTATCTGTACACTAGACAAGGCTCTCCTTCCCTGGTTTTAGCACTTGGAAACTCCCAGGAACGTGGAGCTGTCTGCCTTGTGCTTCTCCAACAAAGGCAGAAATCAAAAATAAGCTGAAATCTTAAAGAGATTTCACCTTAAACCCCAAGAAATGGGGGCACACTCTGTGTGTCACAGCGTGTTTGCCACCCAAACCCCGTCACCCCCGAGCGCTCTGGGTGCAACAGGAACTCAGGTTCCATTGAAAAGCAAGGAAAGAAGGTGGTGAAAGCAGTAAATTCGGGATAAAGAAGGAGCAGCCAGATTTTGGAGGGGGCAGAGCACAAATTTTGCTTCACATGCAGCAAACAACAACAACAACAACAACAAGTCTGATCTGCACCGGGGGTTGGCGAAGAGGAGAAAAGCTTTGGCTCTAAAATCTGCCTTTTTTAAGCAGTTAAACTACACTCTTCCAAACCCTGGGTGGCTTCTCCCACCTTTTTTTTCTCCTGCTCCCAACGTTCCCAGGAGGGAGGGAAAAAAAAAAAAAACCCAACCACACAAAATCTTTCAAGAAGGTTTAATTTGGAAAAAAAAAAAAAAAAAAAAAAAAAAAAAAAAAAAAAAAAAAAAAAAAAAAAAAAAAAAAAGGGAATTTGACTTCTTCATTTTAGAGCGAATCTTCTTGTTTTCTGCTTCCTCCCTCGAAAACAGATGCAAAGAACCTCCTGATTTAAGTGGGTTTGTATTTCTGCTGTCCAGAAACACCAGCTCTGGGGGTTCAAGGACACCGGGAATCCACCAAGTGCAGCCATCAGGCCACCCAAATAAGACCATTTGTCACTAAAATCACGATCAAAACCACACTAAAGCCCTAAAGAGCGGCATTTCTAGACTAGTGGAGCTCTGCCTTAAACTTGTGAATCAAAGGGAAGGGGAGAACAACTACAAAAGTGGCATTAAAGGAGCAGCATTTGGCATTCCAACCTCTCTCCGTCGCGACGCCCAACAGCTCTGTTTGATCTTCCAAACCACAGCTGCCACCAGGAGCAAGGACAGGAAACAACTGGAAAGGGAAATAAAAAAAAAAAAAAAGAGAGGGATGTTTTAGGTTTCTTCTCTGTGATTTTACAGCTTTTTTTTTGATTAAAAAAAAACCCCAACGAAACAAACACTGTAGGAAATAAAACAAAAATCGGGTGGAAAGTTCATATAATAATATTAGGAGATGATCCAGCAGAGCCAGGGAGGAATGATACAGCTATTTCCAGGGAAAAACTCCCGTTCCAAAGTTCCCTGGGTGACTTCCTTAGATGACATTCCCCAGCTTTTTTCCCCGGGAAGTCACAACTGAAAGATTTAATCAGATTAGAAAAGCCACTTATTGCCTCTCCCTGGTGATATTTAAACCCCCAAAAAAGAAAAGCCTTGAAAGCAGCAGAGAAAATCGATCATTATTCTGCTTTTCCAAATGACAAAAATAAGATAAAGTGCAGAGCAGTGGAATTCTTTCAAACAGGCTGGTGCAGATCCACGGGCCTTGCTTGATTGCCCCCACATCTAAATGTTGGTTTTCTTCAATCAAAAGAAGGGAAAAAAGGATGAATGGATTTATCAACTTCTGGGGGAAATGCAAGGAAGCAGATTTACCAGAAAGCAGTTATAATAATGACAATAAAAGCTGACTTTATTGACAGTTGTGATCTTATCTCACTGAATACCTAATGAGCAACTTCAAGGCACACAGGCAGAGATTAAAATCCAAATCCCCCTGGAAGCCTCTCTCCTCAAGGACTGGATAAGGGAAAACATCTCCAAACCTCCTTCCCATGTTCCAGCGGGTATTTAAAGGCAGTTCAAATTTCCATTTAAAGGAAGATTAACCAGAACAGACTCATTTCCTCCACAGTGCAGGATTAACCCCGATATCCAGGCTCTGGATGCTTGAACAGGAGATGCTTCTCTCGAGGAGAGACTTTGCAAAGCACCACAAAGATCTTCTCACTCTCCACAAACCCCTGACAGGAGGGGGGAGCTGTGGGGGGGTCGGGCTCTGCTCCCAGGGAATGAGGGACAGGAGGAGAGGGAACGGCCTCCAGCTGTGCCAGGGGAGCTTTAGGTTGGATACTGGGGAAAATTTATTCATCAAAAGGGCTGTCCATCCCTGGCACAGCTGCCCAGGGCAGGGGTGGAGTCCCCATCCCTGGAGGGATTTCAAATCCCTGTGGATGTGGCACTTGGGGACAGGGGGCAGTGGTGGCCTGGGCTGTGCTGGGGGAATGGTTGGACTGGATGATCTCAAAGGGCTTTTCCAACCTAAAAGATTCTGTGATTCCATGACTTTCATCAACAAAACCCAGGACAGGCAGCAGGGACCATTCCCTGAGATGCAGAAGAGGAAGAGCCTGTTCCTGATGACAGATCCCTGTCCTTAATTCCATATGATGGAGACTCTGGGGATCAGGCACTGAACTCCAAGGGGCAGCCAGTTGGCAACAGCTTCAATTTTTCAGGCTTAGATATGCACAGAAATATGTTTTACTATCATACAGTGCATTATATTAAAAAATTGGCACTTGTATGACTTGTAGGGCCCTGGCACAGGTTGGGCAGAGAAGCTGTGGCTGCTCCACCCCTGGAAGTTCCAAAGCCAGGCTGGATGGAGCTCTGAGCAACCTGGGATGGTGGAAGGTGTTTCATGGCAGAGAAGTTGGACTGGATGGGCTTTAAGGTCCCTCCAAACCCAAAGCATTCCATGATTCCCTGACTTCAGCACTGAAACATCTCCTCAGCTGGCAAAGGCTCCCGCAGTGCCTGCTGCTAAATACTCCAACCTGACACTGTTGCTCTGGAAAAGCCTGACCCTTTCCCTGCAAACACAAAGCATTTTAATGGCTGGTTTGTTTCTCTTTTTCAGAGGGTTTGGATTTTGCAGTAAAAAAAAACCCCAGTGTTCCCCCATTAACTAAAAAGCACATTTAGTTGCTCTTTTTGTTAAAGAACCCCAGAATGCCTGGAGTTTCAAGGGATCCATAAGGATCACCGAGCCCAGCTCCCTGCTCCTCCCAGGAATGTGCTTTTTCCAGGATTGGGGATTTGATCCCTTCAGCTTTCCCTTTCTTTCAGCACTGCCCACACCACCTGTGAACAGTGTTTCACTCTGGGAGCAGGTCACGCTCGGATTAGATGGATTTTCACTTCTCCCCCACTTGAATGATGGACTGGAGAAATGTTTGAGGGCGTTTTTCTTGGGATTCACAAAATCATGGAATGGTTTGGGTTGGAAGGGTCCTTCCATACCATCTCATTCCATCCCCTGCCACAGGCAGGGACACCTTCCACTAGCCCAGGTTGCTCCAACCCCTGTCCAACCTGGCCTTGGACACTTCCAGGGATAGAGAATTAAACTCTCATTACCCTCCCACAGCCACCACACTTAGTGGCTTTGTGGAGCTTTTTTTTTCTTCTTTTAAGGACCCTTTTCCTTCAAGAAACCTCCCTGAAGAGAAAAAACCCAAACTATATCAACTCAATCTTCGCTCTGCTTTGTGTTTAGGAACATCTCAATGTTTTAATACAAATGGAGGGTGGAAATAAAAACTCCCAAGGCAGTGGAGGGAAAAGTGTTCCTGGCTCTGCACTTAATTTAACCAGGGAAAACAAACACATCCAAAACATCTGCAGGAATGGATTTGCCAGAGAAGCTGTGGCTGCCCCTGGATCCCTGGAAGTGTCCAAGGCCAGGTTGCAGCACCCTGGGCTGGTGGAAGGTGTCCCTGCCCATGGCAGGGGGTGGAATGAGATGATCTTTAAGGTCTTTCCCAACCCAAACCATTCCATGATCTGTGAGTTTAGTGCTGCTCAATGGCAGCTCCTGTGGCTTTTCCATCTCTGCAACCTCAAAACACCTTTATTTGGGGAAAGGAGATGGAAGCCCCGAGGGCAGAGGGGAAAGGGCGGGTGTTTCATCATTCTCATGGAATCCTTTAGGTTGGAAAAGCCCTCTGAGATCATCCAGTCCAACCATTCCCCAGCACTGCCAAGGCCACCACTGCCCCCCTGTCCTCAAGTGCCACATGTACCCAGTGTCTTCCTCAGGGAGAAAAGCTGGAGCGGAGAACTAAGAGAGGAACTTTATCCCTACTTTAAATCCCCTTTCCAAAAGGCAACACTGCACAAGTCTGGGCGTGCCAGAGCCTTCCAAGGGGTTTCCCTTTCCTGCCTCCCTTCTGGCACCAAAGCCAAGACTTTCTGAGGAGAACACAGAGAGGAATTAACAATTAAAGACCAATAAAAACTGCTCCTCAAACGCTCCCCACAGCGCCCTGTATTTCACAGGAGCAGCACCACACATCTTTGTACTGTCACAAGGAGGCAGCAAATACCCACAAAAGCCATAAAACCACTGAGGAAATCCATTTTCCCCCCCTGGAAGCGCTGGTGGAGAAATAAAAGGCAGTGCCTGCTGCAGTCCATCACCTGCTGCAGGAGCCCCGGGGGGAAGAGCCAAGCCAAGATCTATCTGTTGGGTTTACTCAGCCCAAACCGCCCTCAAATAAGTTTAAAAGACCTGATTTGAGCATCAGTAGCTTTAAAGAAGCTTTTTTTTTTCTCCATACTTTCTCTTGGAAAGCAACTGTGCTACGATGGAAGCAGAGGGGGAAAACGGCTGCGTGGAGTGAGAGCCGTGGTGGAAAATGGTCTGGAGTGAGAGCCTGGGCAAACCCCATCCCCTGCCCTGCCTGCCTTCTCCTGAGCAGCCTCAGAGATCCCTCTGCCAGCCAGGAAAATCCACCCATTCCCAAATGGCTTGGGAAATAAACCTTCCCTGCAGGGATTCGCTTGGCCCTCTCCCTCTCTTTCTTTCCCCTCCAAAAATGACGGGACTGCCAAGAGCTCCCTTCAGCCCCCAGATCCACTGATGGATCATCCAGGACTTCTCCCTGCAGCTCTCCCCATCTCAAATGCTTCCAGGGAGAGCTGAGAGCCCCTGGCAGTGCCTAAAGGGGCTCCAGGAGAGCTGGAGAGGGACTGGGGACAAGCCATGGAGGGACAGCACACAGGGAATGGCTTCTCAGACGGCAGGGTTAGGTGGGATATTGGGAAGGAATTGCTGGCTGGGAGGGTGGGCAGGCCCTGGCCCAGGTTGGGCAGAGAAGCTGTGGCTGCCCCTGGATCCCTGGAAGTGTCCAAGGCCAGGTTGGAGCACCCTGAGCTAGTGGAAGGTGTCCCTGCTTGTGGCAGGGAGTGGGACTGGATGATCTTTAAGGTCCCTTCCAAGCCAAACCATCCCAGGAGTCCATGAAACTGAGCTTCCAGTGGCTTCCACAGTTATAAAAATCCATGCTTACCCAGCCTAAACACTGCAGTGCAGGGAAGAGATACATTTACATTTTATGGACAATATCCTATTTGCTAAATGGCTTCATTAAGTCATCCTTAATTATTCATTAAGTTATTTAAGTACAACAAACGAGCAATGCGGTCATAAATAATCTCCTCTCAATTGGCCTCAGCAAATGCATTAAATTTTTCCTTGCTGAGCCTTCAGTGCTCGCTATACCTCAGGGTTTTCCCACCCTGACACAAAAATCTGGACTTAAAACCCCCTGTCTTGGTTTTATTCTGGACTTTAATCTCCTTTCCACAGCAAAGAGGATCCTCTCCCCACTCCAGGTATCCTTAAAGGCCTCCCAACAAGCCCACCCTGCTTTTCAAAGCTCTGGGAAAACTCCACCAAAGCGCTTTGCTGTGATGGATCCTCACGAGGAGAGGAGAAAAATCCATCTGCTGTATTAAGGCCCAATTATTAAACTCTCCTACAGTGTTTATCAACATCAGAACTGCCTGTAAAGAAATGGCAGCTTTAAACACCCAAATCTACAGCAGCCTGCCCTGCTAATGTGCTTTAACATACACAGGTCACTTAATAATGTCAGAAAGCACTGCCATGACGACTAGAAAACACAGCCCAAATTATTTTGATGGATTGCAAGCTACTCAAGTGCTATTTGCAAGTAAATTTTAACACGCTGGAGGGCTGCAGGACACATTTGAACAACGGTTTGCACGGTTGGGCTTTGCCAAACACCTGCCTGGAGGCCACAGAGAGGGATCAATGAGCTTCTGGTCATTAAGAAGGTGGTTCAAGAGGCCACAGCCAACCTTGGCTGTGGCAGGGAAGGGCAGCTGGGCTGGGGAAGGGTCTGGAGCACAAGTGGTTTAAGCCCAGTTGGAAATTAAGCCCCGCTCAACCCCCACCCCAGTGGAACAGGGAGGAAAATCCAAAGGAGGCTGAGAACAGTTTACTAACTGAAAACAAGGTGAAATACAATAATAATGGCCAATGACAATGATAATTACAAGGGAAAGAAAAAAAGCATCCAAGCAAGCGATGCACAAAGCAACTGCTCATCACACACTGCTCGATGCCAGCCCCCCCTTCCTGAGCACAGACAGCCCATTCCAGGGGATTCCCCTGGTTTATTTACTGGGAGTGACTTTCTGGTGTGGAAGATCCCTTTGGCCAGTTCAGGTCCCCTGTCCCAGCCAGGATCCCTCCCACTTTGAGTGACTTCTCACTGGCAGAGCAGGAGATCCAAACCAGATGAATCCTCGACCTGGGATAAACACGACTGAGCAAAACCCCAAACTCTGAATCCCAAACCCTGCCCTGTGCCAGCTACTGGGAAAAGTTGACTCTATTCCAGCTGAAAGCAGGACGAGAAGTCTGAGGGAGCTGGGGGGGCTCAGCCTGGAGAAAAGGAGGCTCAGGGGGGACCTTCTGGCTCTGCAATCCCTGACAGGAGGGGGGAGCTGGGGGGGGTTCAGGCTCTGCTCCCAGGGAACAGGGACAGGAGGAGAAGAAACAGCCTTAAATTGCACCAGAAGAGGTTTCAGTTGGATACTGGGGAAAATTCCTTCCTGGAAAGGGTTGTCCAGCCCTGGCACAGCTGCCCAGGGCAGGGGTGGAGTCCCCATCCCTGGAGGGATTTCAAATCCCTGTGGATGTGGCACTTGGGGACAGGGATCAGTGGTGGCCTTGGCAGTGCTGGGAATGGTTCAATTCAATCTCAGAGGGCTTTTCCAACATTAAAAATTCCATGTTTCTATTCTGTGGTTATGAGGGACAAAGTAAAGGAGTGCTGAGAACATGGAATGAAGGGAGTTGTGGACGCTGAACTGTTCAGCTTCTTCATTTTGTTAGGAATAACGTAAAGATATTCCCAAGCTTTCCTTTCCCTCAAAAAAAAAAAAAAAACCAAAAAAAGGAAGGAACTCAGACTGTATTTTCAGCACATATTTAGCAATGCCATTTGCGCTGCAGTAAAAAAAAAAAATTATTTAATAAGCAACAGGAGCAAATAACATATCTGCAGCATAACTCCAGGTTTGAATTATTGCAACAGGCCATTCCCACTTATTGAAAGCACTGGGAAAATACTTAAGAGCCGGGAGAAACAATTTACAGCCCATAAAATCATCTGCCTGAGTCCTGCACGGAAGAAATACTGCTCCTGGTGAAGTTTTTCTGAGGAAAAAGACCATTTACTGGCATCAAAATGCACCATTTGATCTTGAGATCTTTAACAGAGGCACGGGAGGTTTGATGGGACCTTAAACACCACCTAATTCCAAACCCCTGCCACGGGCAGGGACACCTTCCACTAGCCCAGAGTGCTCCAACCTGGCCTTGGACACTTCCAGGGATCCAGGGGCAGCCACAGCTTCTCTGGGAAGAAGGAGGGAATTTATGGTCTTCCAAATATGTGTTTAGAAGCCCACACATATTTTTCACACCTTCTGTACGTAAAGGTGAGAAACACCAACTGTAGAGGGGTGTGGGGGCAGACAGAGATTTTTTTTGGAAGACAGGGAGGCACAAATAGGAATGAAAAAGTTGACTGGGAACTGTCCAAACAGCTCCAGCCGTGCTGCAACTCAACTGCACAACGTGCAAGTGAAAGGAAGAGCAGAGAGGAGGAAACAAAGGCCAGTTTGCTTGCAATTCATTAGCTCTGCAAAGGTTACCCATGGCTGGAACATCATTTCTCCTCCGGCCCCAATTAGAATGGAATATTAACGGCCCTGGAATGTCCTGCCCAACCTTTATCCACTGACATTTGCTTCGCTGCAAATGAAATGGCAATGTGGGACAAAATAAAGGGAACCAGAGCCTGGCTTGGTGCTGAATTCCAGCTCCAGAAGGAGCTCCAAGAGCCCAGCAGCAGCTCTAACGTGAGGCACAACCCTGTGCCCACAGCAGGCAGCTCCTAAATGAAACAGAAATCAAATCCTACATCCAGGTGCTGTTGGAATGCAGGGCCAGGTTCCTGCTTTTCCACACTGTGCCAGTGCCTGGGATATTCCAGGAGCCCAGCAGTGCTGGAGTTTGGCAGTTCTTTCCCGCTGGAAGGGCTGGCTTGACGTAAATCATCCCAAATGTCAGCAATAAAACCGAAAATCCCAACCTTCCCTTTCCCTCTCGGGTTCTCCAGGCAGCTCAGCAGCACAGCAGGGTCAGGATGGGGTTACAACCAGCTGGAGAAGATGGAAATGTGCCACAGCATCCCCAGCTCAGAAAGATTTCACTCATTCACAGAATCACAGGATGGTTTGGCTTGGAAGGGATATCAAAGTGGGCACCTTCCACTGACCCAGGTTGCTCCAAGCCCCATCCAACCTGGCCTTGGACACTTCCAGGGATCCAGGGGCAGCCACAGCTTCTCTGCCCAACCACCTGGGCCAGGGCCTTTCCACCCTCCCAGCCAGCAATTCCTTCCATATATCCAAGCTACATTTCCCCACTTGCAGTTTGAAACCACTCCCCCTTGTCCTGAGGAACAATCCCTCTCCAGCTTCCTTGGAGCTTCCTTGGAGCCCCTTCAGACACTGCAAAGTGCTGTGAGGTCTCCACAGAACCTTCTCCTCTCCAGGCTGAACATTCCCAACTCTCCCAGCCTGGCTCCAGCCCCCTCATCAGTTTTGTGGCCTCCTCTGGACATGCTCCAACATTTCCATGTCCTTCTGATGTTGGGGCCACCAGAAACCATCCCATGAACCACCGAATCCCAGAATGGTTTGGGTTGGAAGGGACCTTCAAGACCATCCCATTCCACCCCCTGCCACGGGCAGGGACACCTTCCACCAGCCCAGGCTGCTCCAACCTGGCCTTGGACACTTCCAGGGATCCAGGGGCAGCCACAGCTTCTCTGGGCAACTCCTGCATTCCCTGGAGAACAGCAAAAGGAAGCCACACCCAACAGAAATTCCCTCTAAACACCCATTTTCCAGAACAACATCTCCTTCTGTGTCCATTACAAGCACTTGATACACATCCAGGTTTTTGAGCTTCTGCTGGTGTTACCAACTGTTTTTCTTGCCTCTACTTCGTGAGCAAATTGTCAGCCAAGCCTCTCTCACTGACAGCACGGGGGGCTCTCAGATATTACTTCTTTCTGCTGTGCCTTGGATCCCACTGTAATTATGAAATGTGCCCCAGAGCATTTAAAAATGCCAACGTTTCAATAGTTTCCCCTCCACCCAGCGAGCTGAATCCCACTGTTCTAACCACTGGTTAATTAGGGAGTTCCAGGGACTGTAAAATAAAAGCACTGGGAGAGCAGCTTAGGAGCAGTTAAAGAATGGAAGAATTTTTAATGCATTATAAAAGCTTAATTGGAAAACACCAATAAATTGCCTTCTCCCAAATCCACACGGCCTTAATCCCCTGCCTTGTTAGGATGGTAAATAATATCGCAGCATTAGTTCCCAGGGAGATCCAGGGATGGAGGGGAGGAAAACTCTTCCACCTGCCCAAATTCTGGACATGGATATTCAATATATACTCAGCTCTACGTGCTCATTGAGATGCATGATGTCCTTATCCCCTGATTCAAAGTGGGGGTTGGAATCATGGAATGCTTTGGGTTGGAAGGGACCTTGAAGCCCATTCCCATTCCACTAGCCCAGGTTGCTCCAACCTGGCTCTGAACACTTCCAAAATGGAGCAAGCTGGGCTAGTGGAAGGTGTCCCTGCCCGTGGCAGGGGGTGGAATGAGATGGTATGGAAGGACTCTTCCAGCCCAAACCATTCCATGATTTTGTGAATCCCAAGAAAAACGCCCTCAAACATTTCTCCAGTCCATCATTCAAGTGGGGGAGAAGTGAAAATCCATCTAATCCGAGCGTGACCTGCTCCCAGAGAGAAACACTGTTCACAGGTGGTGTGGGCAGTGCTGAAAGAAAGGGAAAGCTGAAGGGATCGAATCCCCAATCCTGGATGAAGCACGTTCCTGGGAGGAGCAGGGAGCTGGGCTCGGTGATCCTTATGGATCCCTTGAAACTCCAGGCATTCTGGGGTTCTTTAACAAAAAGAGCAACTAAATGTGCTTTTTAGTTAATGGGGGGACGTTGTTTTGGTTTTTTTTTTAACTGCAAAATCCAGCCCCTCTGAAAAAGAGAAATAAACCAGCAATAAAATGCTTGTCTGGACTGGAACCAACTGCTTCCTTATTTTCCTTAAAATCACTAATCCTGATTATTGATTGCGGTTGATTACAACCTCCTTACAACCAACTGTCCTGCCAGCAAGATTATTTTAGGGAAGATGACTGTGCTGGATTCAGCAAAACCAACACCAAGTGTGAGCCAGGAGCGACCCCACCCCCTGCTCACAAACTGCAGGAAGGTGGTGGCTCCAACCTGCCGCTCCCAGGCCTTGAAAAGGGGACCTGCCGTGCTTTGGGAGGCCTTGGTAAAGGCTGGGAGGTTTTTTTTGGATGGAAAACAAATATTGAAATGGCTCCTGTCGGTTCCAGCACCGAGGGAACCCTCAGGTCACTTCACACCAAGGCAGGAACTTCAAGCAGTGCCTGGAGGACGGGAGGATTTGGCTCCTGTGGGGCTGGAACACGTTTGTTGGTGTTTAACTCGTCGTGTTCTCAGGGTTCAGCTCAGAAATCAACAGGTGGCACCGAAAAGAGGTGGAATTTACACCAGGAGAACTCCCTGGAAAAACCCACCTCCTTAATTCCTGCTGGGTGCGTGACAGGGTGGGAATATCTGCAGCACGCCACACGTTGCCTGGTCGATGGGGGAAGTCACAAACCATTTGGAAAGGAACTTCTGCCTTTCCAGAAGCCTCTCCCAGCCCCAAAATCCCCTTTCCCTGCACGCCCAGGACAAGAGGCATTTCCAAAGATCCTTATCCTATCTTTTAATTAAATCATTTAAATACAAAGTAGATATTCCCACTTTTTAGGCTGTGCTGTAGCAGGATGCTTAAGTTAAAAACCAACCCAAACACTGCACATCAAACCCCCCAAGAAAGATTTAAGTGCCTTAAATGAAAAGTACCTGAAAAACGTCACAAAGAACTGCACCAGGTCCATAAAGTTGCTGTGCTGTGAGAATGCAATCTGCAAGACAAAAGCAAATGTTCTCTGTTACTCCAC
>NW_020957174.1:32918-34717 GCF_003031625.1 Empidonax traillii | reverse complement strand
GGATGCTTAAGTTAAAAACCAACCCAAACACTGCACATCAAACCCCCCAAGAAAGATTTAAGTGCCTTAAATGAAAAGTACCTGAAAAACGTCACAAAGAACTGCACCAGGTCCATAAAGTTGCTGTGCTGTGAGAATGCAATCTGCAAGACAAAAGCAAATGTTCTCTGTTACTCCACTGAAAAGAAAATTAATATTTCAAAATATTAAAAAGGATAAAAATTTACAATAAAATGCATCTTTGGTTAAGTCAATTCACCTTTTTTTGAACAGGTTTTGAAAAAGAAATTAAATATTCTGAGGGGAAAAGAAAACAAATGATAAATTCCCGTTGTTTTGAAAACATGTATCCCCAAAACGAAGCTGGACAAGTAGCATTCTCCCAGCAGCATTCCAAGGGAAATCCTTCAGTGCACTTTGGAGAAAACATCAGTTAATCATTAGAAGGCAGAGCTGCAAAAAAGCTTTGATTAAAACTGAAACCCTTGAATTATTGCTGACACAGCAACTCCAAAAAACACTCAACTCCCAAAAATTTACACTCCCAGCAATACTCCAGAGAGGGAAAACGAAAACAAACACAAAAAAACCTCGCTGGGATAAGGGAACTTACACCCAGAGCTGCAAAGAGGCACGAAACACAGAAGAGAATGGACACCGTGAACACGGCCAGGGCGTTCATCCTCCCCACCGGGAAAAAAACCCGGAATGCTGGGGACAAAAACCCAGAGCAGGAAAACTGGGAAGGGGCTGGAGGAGAAGGGGAAGATCAGGGAGCCCTGGGGAAGAAGAGCAGAGCGGAGGGAAAAGCAGCTGGGCAGTGTTAGGGAGCAGAGGGTTCTTTCCAGGTACCTCCTATTTCCTCTGCCTCTCCATCCCGGCCCCACAGTGGGATTTTAACCCTTTCAGGAAAAAAAAAACAGCTTTTCTGTGGGAGTTCAGGGGAAATCTGCACTCACAAAAGCTTCTCAGTTCACTTCAGGCATCACTTGTTGGGTTGTTTGTTTTTTGTTTGTTTTAATTTCCTTGATAAACAGGAGCCCCAAAAAATCAGGATTATATGCAAAATGAGCCGCTGCTCAGATTTCTGTCGCTCTGCAACACTTTTCATGATCACATTTACTTTAAATATCGACTGTAACATGGTAGAGAAGCTGCCCCAAAATAGGTTTGTTTTTTTTTTAATAAATACATTGAAAAACTCCGAAGTTGAAAATTCCCTTGCGGGGCTGGAAAGTGAACTCCAAACCTGCACACCAGATGCTCTGCCCTCAATATTCCTGCCTCCAGAAGACAAGAAAACACTGCTTCTTCTTCTTTTATAATGTTCTTCTCAATATTTTTTCTGATTATTAAGAAGCACTGAGTGTTATTTCACTTTTTAGATTAAAAAAAAAAAAATCAATCAGTGCATGGCCAGTGGTTTAATCCGTGCATGACTCTTGTGGAATTGTCTTTAAGGCAAAGATTGTCCTCACTAAAATATCACGGCCCAAAATAAAGATAATAGGATAAAAATAATGGCTCTTGTTGTTGTTGTTGTTTCTGAGAGCAACCAGGATAAAATAAAGCCCTTTTTGTTTTTAAAAATCCTTTTGGGGGAAATGGAAAATTAAAAGGACAAGGGAATCATCAAGGGGCCGGTTTCTCTGGGGATGATCAGCAGGAGCAATGTGGAAATCAGAAGTTGCTCCCATTAGAAGAAGAAACAAGTATTTGTTATTTTAATATTATAGAGATTCTATGAAAAATTAATGAGACTGTTACCAGAGAAGGGCTTCTTTTTTTTTTTTTTTTTT
>NW_020957174.1:29428-32309 GCF_003031625.1 Empidonax traillii | reverse complement strand
AAAAAAAAAAAGAAGGGAAAAAGGAAAGGAAAAAAGAGGACGAAGAAAAAAGGGGGAAAAGGGAAAAAAAAGGAAAAAAGGAAAAAAGTAAAAAAGGAAAAAAGGAAAAAAAGGAAAAAAGGGAAAAAGGAAAAAAAGGAAAAAAGGGAAAAAGGGAAAAAGGGAAAAAAGAAAAAAGAAGGGAAAAAAGGAAAAAATGAAAAAAAGGAAATAAAAGAGGGAAAAAAAGGAAAAAAATGAAGGAAGGGGAAAAGGAGAAAGAGGAAAAAAAGGAGAAGAGAAAAGAAGAAAAAAGGAAAAAAAGGGACAAAAAGGAGAAAAGAGAAAAAAAGGAAAAAGGGAAAAAAGGGGGAAAAGGGAGAAGGGAAAAAAGGGAGAAAAAAAGAGGAAAGAAGGGAAAGAAGGAAAAAAGGGGGAAAAGAAAAAAAGGAGAAAAAGGAAAAAAGGGGACAAAAGGGGAAAAAAGGGGGGGAGGGAAATAAAAAAAAATAATAATTTTTAAAAAAGGTAAAATTTGGTTTCTCTCACACAAAGCCCTACAAATGCTTTCCCGTGGTGGCTTTCCCAGCTTGTTGGAATTCTCCACCATCAACACTGCCCAACAAACACCATCAACACTGCCCAACAACGAGGGGATGAGGAGAAACTTCTCCCGGAATGGGGCGGAACCTCAGCTCAGCTGCAAAGGCAAATCACCACTTTCATGTGGATCCCAAAATTGCTGGGGTTGGAAAAGCCCTCCAAGATCGAGTCCAACCATCCCCCAGCACTGCCAAGGCCACCACTGACCCCTGTCCCCAAGTGGCACATCCACAGGGATTTGAAATCCCTCCAGGGATGGGGATCCACCCCTACCCTGGGCAGCTGTGCCAGGGATAGACAACACTTTCCAGGAAGGAATTTTCCCCAATATCCAACCTAAACCTCCACCTGCACTCACATTCAGCCACTACCAACCAGCTCCTTTTCCAGCTTTCCAGCCACTCTTCCCAAGCCATACCTGCCTTTCAGGGATATTTTATATCCTTACGAATTATGGAGTACCCCTAAGTAGTTAAATCAGATAATTAATTGTGTTAATCCCAAAGAATATTACAAAGCTTGTGTTTATCTGATCTGAACAGATACCTGGGAAAGCACAGCCCCCACCCCCCCATCCCGCTTTCTCATCATCTGAAGGATCAAAACAATCCACCTGCTTTCCAGATGAACAGGAATAGCTGTGTGGACTGATAAAAATTCACAATTAAGAGCTTTACTTTCTTTATCATTTGATTAACATACAACACGAAGCCAGGAAGCCAATTTGGCCGCCTCTGATTGGCCAAAAAACATCCCAAAAATTGCCCTGGGTTGGAAATCAGAGCTCACACACTGCAAAGCAGTTGATGGCAAATGACTTGGCCCCGAAATATTTGGGAGGAAAGGGAAAGCAATTTGAGCCCCAGTGATGTTGCAGTGACAGGTGGTGCTTCAAATTCAAAAAAATATTGCCGTGATTGATAGGAATTTTGACAAAACAAACTGGGATGATTCCATACCAGGACGTGCTTTCCATTAAGTTTGTGCTTCAAGAGGAAAGAAAGTTGGGATTAAACTCCAGAGAACAGTTTGGGACCAAAGTGGGTCCAGTCACCTCTCAGCCTACTAAGGCCTGAGTTCACCTTAAGCATTTAAGTGCAACAATATAGTTATTTAAGGCTCCATTCTTTCATCTACAAATGCTCTGAACTCATTAAAACCAACTTGAGGTTCACATCTCACCGAGGAAAATCAGTGCCACCAACCCAGGGAGAAAATCTGCAGAAATTTCTTCTCTTGTTGACTCCAGCAAGAAACCAACTGAAGTAACACCTCTTGTTTAGCTCTAACAACCAGATTTACAGACAGTTTATCACAGTTTAAATCCCCCCTATTTGTGCTGGAAATTACTGGGATTTTAGGAAAATAAAAGCCAAATTATTTGCCACAAGGGGGAACGGGACAAACCGCTCTCCAAACTCAAATAATTCCTAATAGTAGACATAATATTTGTGCCATTAATGTAAAATTGCCTGAAGAAGTGATGATGAGGGAGGTGGGGTGCTCAGCCTGGAGGAGAGAAGGTTCCAGGGAGAGCTGAGAGCCCCTGGCAGGGCCTAAAGGGGCTCCAGGAGAGCTGGAGAGGGACTGGGGACAAGGTATGGAGGGACAGCACACAGGGAATGGCTTCAGAGTGGAAAAGTGAAAATTTAGATGGGATATTGGGAAGGAATTGCTGGCTGGGAGGGTGGGGAGGCCCTGGCACAGGTTGGGCAGAGAAGCTGTGGCTGCCCCTGGATCCCTGGAAGTGTCCAAGGCCAGGTTGGAGCAGCCTGTGCTAGTGGAAGGTGTCCCTGCCCACGGAACGAGACGCTCTTTAAGGTCCCTCCCAAGCCAAACCATTCCCTGATTCTGATTCCGTGAATGTGCTGAAGAATGTCTCAACTATGGCTATTTCACAGCACAATTTAGGACATTTTGGGTCTCTGGATGCTTGAAAAAAACAGAATCAACCACAGAAAATGTTGTTCCTGTGACTTCTCTTTCCCTGCCGCCAATGCAGGATTATTTACAGGCAGCATTTCTGCCTTTCTTCCCTCCTGTACAAAGCGATTCAATTCACGCCATCGCTGCCTTTCTTTTCATCCCAGGGATGAGGGGGAGGAGGGGGAAAAAAAAAAAAAAAAAAAAAAAGGGAAATTGGAAATGATATTTTGCACAGCACACGCTCCCAGAACAGAATTGTAAAAGAGAGAAAAATAAAAGTCTAATTAACTTCTGAAAGCAGGGAAGTCCAGCAGGGAAGGCGCAACACGAAAAGGGGCTCCTGGAGCTCGAGGCTCGCTGTGAATTCGGGAGA
>NW_020957174.1:16694-29325 GCF_003031625.1 Empidonax traillii | reverse complement strand
AAAAAAAAAAAAAGGGAAATTGGAAATGATATTTTGCACAGCACACGCTCCCAGAACAGAATTGTAAAAGAGAGAAAAATAAAAGTCTAATTAACTTCTGAAAGCAGGGAAGTCCAGCAGGGAAGGCGCAACACGAAAAGGGGCTCCTGGAGCTCGAGGCTCGCTGTGAATTCGGGAGATATCAAAAGGTCCTACTGCTCCAGCCATTACCCCCACCTGGCAGGGGGCAGAATGTGCAACAGCACTTCGTGTTTTCAAAGTCTGCAGGACCACACAGCCCTGAAAAAGCATGGAAATTTAGGGATTTCAGGCTGCTCTGGGCTTTTCATTTCAAGCCAGCTCCGGTGCCAAAGTTAACAAACAAAAAGCAGCAGGTAAGAAGGGGAAGGCTGGGAGCTCCACAGGCTTCCAGGGAGAGAAAGCCAAGAGCCAAACAAGCTGCAGGTGCCATTTCTGCACATCTCCCTCTGTTCCTTCCTGGGAACTGCACTGTCTTTGTCTCTTTTTTTTGCTGTGGTTAGAGGCAAGGACTCACCCTGACCTTGGAGAAGACACACAATGCCGTGGCCTGAATGCTGAGTGTGCCCTGTGCTGCTGTCAAAGCACCTGCTGCAAAACAAAGGGGCTTTGAGTATTCCTGAGTGATGCCAAAGTCATCAAAATATTCATTTTGCCCTCTAGGATGGAGGGGTGGTGGTGGGGAAGTGGCTCTTCTGCCCAAGAGACGCGTCTTTCTTTATTCCAGTTTTCCTTTAAACCCAAACACGAGGTGCTCCAGCGAAACTAAACCCAAAATCCACGTTGGGCTCGGTGCTCTGCACTCCAGAGGAGCAGGGAGCCAACTCCAGCAGCTTCAGAGGGGAGGTTTTAGGGGAAAACTGGCCAACACAGCAACCCAGCTGCACCACCTGAAGGGTGGTCTGGGTTCTGCCACGCCATGTCCCTTCACGAGTTCTATGAACACCCTCGATGAGCCGAGGAAGTCACTCACTGAGGCAGCACAGGGCAAGGCAAAAAGCTCTTCATTCAAAATTCCAGCCCTTCAAAAGCTGGGATTTTGGAGCTGACCCTGCTCCCCCCGGGGGACGAGCGAACCCAAGGTGACCCTTTCGGGGCAGGTGGCTCTCAAATCATCTCAGGCCACGTCAGCTCCCAGGAACACTGTCCAGAAGGAAGATCTGTTCACTGTTCACCCCTGCAGGTGATTTATGGGATTCAGACACAGATTTAGATCCAAATCCAGAGGTATATTCCTATTATCCCCCCTTACACTCAAGGGGAACCTCATCTGTCCAGCTGGTCCACGTAGTGTCTAGAAAATGATTTACCTGCTCAGTTCCACAACAGGACCCTGAACACCTGAGGCACAAAGAGACATCTCTCTGCAGACCCCCACATTCAGGTGGTTCAAATTCCCACAGTGCATCCTTCCCTTGCTTTCAGGGATGCCCTAAAAGCTTGTTCGTTGCCTAAATAGGGGCAGAACCTACTGCCAACCTGGGACATCTCCCCTGCCTCCAGCTCCTGCTCCAGAATTCCAGAATGGTTTGGCTTGGAAGGCACCTTAAGGACCATCCAGCTCCAACTCCCTGCAATGGGCAGGGACACTTTTTGCTAGGCCAGGTTGCTCCAAGCCCCATCCAACGGCTTTGGGGTGGATCCACAACCCAGTCACAACACAGGACATTCCCCTTCAGGGGCACCACAGACCTATTTTAAATCAACAGCAAAACTACACCCAAATTTGGAGGTCAGCAAGAAAATTTAAGCTGCTCTGACTCCTCTAAGTCTCCACAAGCTGCAAGAACAACCCAATCCACAGGGAAAGGTTCTCTAGACAGGGAAGTTAAACCTCAGGTTCGAGAGAAGGGTCTTGGGGGAATTAATTATAACTTGGAAAAACTCTGACAAGCAACAGGAGGCGGGAGATCCCAGAGAGTGTGTGATACACCTGACGCTGTGGGTGGGCACCAGAAGCACAGGGGAGGTGTTGGAAAGTCTCCCTGGAGCCTTCCCCTCTCCAGGTGAATCCCCCCAGCTCTCCCAGCCCGTCCCCAGAGCAGAGGGGCTCCAGCACTCGGAGCATTCCCCTGGAACCCCTCACCCACCAAATCCACCTCTCCCCAGCTCAGAGGGAGCAGCTAAAGAGCCTCCTGTGCTCAGCCTCAGGTGTTAAGCATAAAATCTCCC
The DNA here is from genome assembly GCF_003031625.1 of Empidonax traillii. Classification (NCBI taxonomy): domain Eukaryota; kingdom Metazoa; phylum Chordata; class Aves; order Passeriformes; family Tyrannidae; genus Empidonax; species Empidonax traillii. The sequence goes on along the minus strand of NW_020957174.1, from coordinate 27,135 downwards.
CCCTCAGGTCTGATTTTCACACCCAGTACCCCCGAGCTGTGTGAGGGATCGGAGAGATTCGCCACCGACTCCTCACCTGCCGCAGCATCACCCGAGCCGGCCGTGCAAACATAAAACCTGCTCTGCTCCTGCGCCTCCACCGGGCTGAACATCGATTTATGCTCCAACACTGCCTTCCTGCAGCAGCCACAAATTGTCCCTTCCCAGCTAATTGGCTGCAGGCAGCAGCTGGGCTCAGAAATGCCAATTATCCCCCGTTTCGGCTCCCCACGTGAACTCCGGGATGGCCCTAAATTAAAAGTAGTGCTCGAGACGTGGCCCCAGATTTCACTGAGTCCCAGGAATTACCCCACAAATCTGACACGGGGGAAGTGCTGGCTCAATAAACAGCCCGGGGGTGAGTAATGGGGCCCGTCTGAATTTTAGAGTGCACTAGGAAATAACGCTCTGGGAAGTGCCAGGATGGGAACAGCAAACTCAGATCAGCTCCGTGTTACAGTCACACCCAACCAAAGGCCAGGAGAAAGATGAGGCAGGGCCAGAAAAATTTGATTTGTTTGGAATTCTCAGTGAATTATTTCTTTTGGGCCCCCTCAGACAGGAGAGACATTGAGGGGCTGGAGCGTGTGCAGGGAAGGGAACGGAGCTGGGAAGGGGCTGGAGCAGCAGGAGGGATCCCCTGGAGGGGTTTAAAATCCCTGTGGATGCGGCACTTGGGGACAGGGATCAATGGTGGCCTTGGTTGATGGCTGGACTGGATGATCTCAGAAGGCTTTTCCAACCTCAACAATTCCATTATTCTCTGACTGCAGCAGCTGTTCTGAAGACAGGGCAGTTTTGAGCCACTTGGAAAAAAAAAAAAAAGGTTAAAAACCAAGACCCTGAAAGCTGAGACAGAAAGTTGAGTCCCCAGCACGAAAACACTCCAGTCCTCCCCATCCCAAACCCTCAAGCACCTCCTTCAGTCCCAGCTGTTGCGCTGTGGATGCATTTGGGAAGGATCCCGTTGCATTTGGGTTTGGAAGGATCCCATTCCCTGGCTCCCTGCCCTGCAGAGCTCTGACACCATCTGTGAGCAGGCTCTGTGTGCACCATCCCAACCGTTCCTGGAGACTTTCAGAGGGGAGAAAAATTTTAAAAAATCCAGCACACAACACCTCAAACCCTCACCCAGACCCCCTCAAAAGCCCAGCAAAAATGAGCTTTACAGGAATAAAAGTTGTTCTCCTAAAGAGCTGGGAATGTGGGTACTCAAGAGAGAGTCAGGGATAAAAAGAAGAAGAAAGAAGCTAAAGGCATATTTGCCTTTTTTTTTTTTTTTTTTTTTTTTTCTAAGGCTGCAAAATAGCTGACAGATGGAAATGGGCAAAACCTTCTGTCTTTGCATCATTTCTGACCAGACAAAACAGTGGAATAAATGCAAGACAGAGCTCAGAGTTTCTCTGGTATTAATGGGGAGGACAAGCTCGGTCTCCTTCTCTGGGGAAGGTGTGAATTCTAAGGATCATTTGGGATGATTTTATGGTGTTTATCAACCTGGAGCAATAAAAGGTTTGCAATGTGCCACGTGCAGAAGTTTCCACAGAAATCCTGAGGATTTTTCAGCCTCAATAAAATAAAGCAGTAAAATAATTGTGTGTATATTTAGATATATAATATAAAGGATCACAGAATGGTTTGGGTCAGAAGGGACTTTCAAGACCATCCAGTTCCAACCTCAAACTAAATATGTACTTATACAAATAACCAAATAAAAATGCCTTTGAATGACAACATTCTCACGTTGTTACACCACCCTGAAGCCACAAGTTGTCCCAAACCTGGTGTCAAATGAAGGGCAGAATAAAAAAAAAAACCAAACAACCAAATTTACTTTCAGCCAATTATCCAAAATCAGATTTAAAGAGCCACCAAGTCAGAAATCAGAGGGCTGGGCTATTTTCATTCATCTGTTGAGAGCCTTGGCTCTGATTTGGTGTTCAGGAGATCTCAGTGTGAAAAATAACTGGCATGAAAAAGCCCAGGTGGCCACTGTCTGTCACTGAAGGATTTCTACAACAGGTAATTCACCACTAAGGAAAAATACATTAAAAATTACCAACTTAGGGGGAAAAAACCCAAACAAACCAACAAAACCCCCAATTATCCCATAAATTTACAGTTCTCCAGGGCTGTGACAGTCCCACATTGCCCTGACCCCAACACTGCTGGCAGCAACATCTGCCAACCCAGTCAAAACCCCTCGAATCTCAATAATCCAAAGTCAGGAGAGTGAATGAGAGAAAAGGCAGTTTTTTAGGACATTCCAGGGATGTTTTTTTCCCCCCCCAAAGCAGCCCTGCAGAGCCAGCTGAGAGCTGTTGCTGCAGTGCTGGAGGCTCTGTCTCCGTGTCTGGGAGCTGAACAAGCCACAGGCTTTTGGATTTGTCACCCTCTGTTAGTCCTGGATCTGGTTTTTCCCCTCGTGGTTCAAGCCAGGCTGGATCTCCTGTCACATTCGAGCTTGTGGCTTCTTTGATTTTATTGCCAACACACTTTTCTCCTCTTCATTAACTCTGCTGGCTGTTCTTTGACTCTTTAAATAAGCTTTTTGCACAGAGAAATGCATCTCGCTCTTTGGGTGGCTGTAAAAGCTCCCCTGCAATGGCTCACAGGGCTCGTTTTCGGAAATACATTTGAATTTCAGGTTTACATTTCCCCATTCCACGGTGGGTTCTGGTCTTTTCAGGGGTTATTCAGCACAGCAAGTTCAAGCAAGCAGCCCCCTGCCTCACCCAGGAGAAATTAATGCCTAATTTGGACTTTGCTTCCATAGAAAATTAATTCTGCCTTTTTTTTTTCTTTTTTTTTTTTTTTTTTTAGTTATCGTGTTTTCCAGCCCTGCATTTTAACAGGGGGAAGAGAAAAAAATAATAATAAAAAATCAGCTTCCTTAAAAGTAAAGGCAATCCATACATATCTTGCTGTCAGAGCTGGGAAAAAAAACCACGTCCTCAGAAATCCTGGTGGTATCATTAAATCTGGATCTCGGGCTGGGTCTCTGCTCTCCTGGAACTTTTTCCTTATTTATGCAGACAAAGTTTTGCAGCAGCCACAGGAACAGACCTTCCAACGCTGCCTGAAATTATTCCAATAAACCTCACGAAGGCTATGTGAGTCACCACAAGTTCATCCCCAGAAATTCCTCAGGTTTTGGATGTAAAAAACCCCAAAGGTTTCAGTGGTTGCCCCATCGACCCAACACACCCGGGGAAGGTTTGGTGTGAGGGATTTTGGGGGTTCCTGAAGCCACCACCTGCAGTAAAAGGGCCTGAGGTCGCACCACACCCAGCCAAGGGTTAAGTGCCTTGGAGAGAAACCCTCCTTTCTGAGCATTTAAGAACCTGCTAAACAAAAATATTACTCGACCTGAGAGGCAACGACTTCCAAAAGGGAAATGGCAACGGCTGGGGCCAAAAACAAGGCGGTGGGAGCAGATGAAACACCAGCAGCTGTTTCACGTTTTTAAAGGCCCACTGAACCGGTCTGCTTTAAATCTTCCCATCCTTCCCCCCTCCCCAACCCTGCAGAAGATGTCAGTTTTGGCTGCTCTGAAAAAAAAAAAAAAAATCAGCGTGTAATTGCACGTCTCCAACAGTAATTACATTCACCAGCAGATCTCCTCAGATTAACAAACTGATTTACGTCTCATCGCCGGGGTCGAAGCGAACCCCTCGCACGAGGGCCGGGGAGAGGCTCCGAAAGCACCTGCTGAAGGGCTGGAGAAAGGCAAGGGACGTCATTAGCAAACAACTCCTGGCATTCTGGTGCTTTCAGGAGCAACACAAAAAAAGGAGCGTTTTTGGAAGAGGAGGGTCCCAGGGAGCTGGAGGTGATTTCATCTCTGCCTCGTTAAAGATGGAAGAGGCACAGGGAGGCCCTGGCAGGGGAGAGCTGCCGGGATCACCCCCCCTCAGGACGATTTCAAGCCTCCATAATTATTTTATCAAAGCAATCACTGCCTATCTGAGTGTATTTCATTCTCTTTGGCCAACAACAAAGGTGCTTTTCCTCTGCCCTGACCCTCCTCCCTGAGAGCTCTCGTGCCATGAGCCTCAAATTAGGGAATGGTATTAATTTAGGGAAAGGCTGGAAACCTTTTATGCCTTGTATCAAACACCAAATGCCTCCTCCAGAGAGGAATCAGGGAATTAAGAGCCAGCTCAGGCCCTGCTCTTGAACTGGGAGATGGTTCCTCGGCTCCATCTTATTCCATCGACTATCAAAACCTTGCAGACCTCAAAAGGGAATCCCAGAGAGGATCACTGCTGGGAATGTTCCTTCAATCACCTTCAAGAGGCTGAAAGCCTCAAATCCAAGGAAGCTGGAAGGGTGGGATCAGCTGATCCCTCCAGCTCTGTCTTGGGGGAACCATCTCCCTCCCCCTGGCAGGAGCTGAGGGTACCCCAAAGCTTTCCTTGGCTGTAGCCAAGTGCCATCCATCATTTAGCTCTGCAAGAAAGCAAATGCTTCCTGAACCACTTTCAACACGGAATGGCAAGGAAAATTAAAGCTTAACTGAAACTGGTATTAAGATCCTTGCTAATTCAGAGCACCTGTTTTAGGTGCCAATAAAAAGAGCGGGATGAAGAGCGCCAGAGGAAGAAGTTCAACCCAAAACTGCTTTGATGAAGGAGCTTTCCTTTGAAAAATGAGAATTAGGGAAGGTTTCAGTGTCTGCAGGACAGGAGAGTGGTGGGGCATAAACACAAATGATGATAAAGATCAGAGCAAGAGCTTTGTCTGATTGGGAGTCTTCTTAGGAACGTAATTCCTGGCCCTTTGGAACATACTGGCTACTATTTTCCACATAAATAGCCACGTTCAGCTGAGACAAAACAAGACCCGTTCCTTGGGAGAATCCCAGTCGAGTTAATTCATCCTGGCTCCAAAATCCAGCCCCAGCAGCCCGTGGTTCCACGTGAGCTTTACCTGCATATTAACACAGCAAATATCTCCTGCCTGCCTTAAGGGAAAGACCCACTTCCAACGTTATTCCCAGCTCTGCAAAGCCAGAGAGATGGGAAGGGAATGTGCCCTCTTACACTCGTTCCTACAGGCATTTGCAGCACACGGTTGGAAAACGGTGGGAAATCTTTCCCAGGTCAAAGGAGGCAATCAGCGACTGCAACACAATCCCAAGGCAAACCCTTGGGATGCAGAGAGGGGCAGGGAAGCCTTTTGATGCCTGGGAATCAACAGAGCTTTGGCTGTTGCCTCAGAACAGCTCAGGGAAGAAGAAAAAGGCCGTAAAAAAATCAGTAGCCACAGGTTTAATACATAAAGCACTCGGATCTGAAAGGATTGCTGGGAGCAGATCCCACATCTGTGGGAAACCCTCCTCGGTGCAGCAGAGCAGCTCTTCCCCAGAGCACTGCAACGAGCGTTGCCCTTCCAAAGTTGGATGCAGATATCAGGGAAATGGTAAGAAAAGTACAGAAGGCAGAGAGGGAGGGCCCTGAAGGAAGGGGGGTCATTGAAGAGCACGTCAGCCAAGGGTTTTGGAGTGAACAATTGACATCCCACATTCCTTGGGATGGTGTACACTGTGGATCTGAACAGCTGGAGCTGGGAGGGCTCACCTGAAGAAGAGAAGGCTCCAGGGAGACCTGAGAGGACAGGGAGAGATGGGATATTAGGAAGGAATTGCTGGCTGGGAGGGTGGGCAGGCCCTGGCCCAGGTTGGGCAGAGAAGCTGTGGCTGCCCCTGGATCCCTGGAAGTGTCCAAGGCCAGGCTGGAGCAACCTGGGCTAGTGGAAGGTGTCCCTGCCCATGGCAGGGGGTTGGAACTGGATAATCTTTGAAGCCCCTTCCAACCCAAACCATGCTGTGATTCCATGATTCCCTGTGCCAGTCCAAACACGATCACAAACCAACTCTTTATTTAATTACAGCACTCTGAAGTCTCTTCCTTAATTCTCAGCTCTCCCATTTGTTACGGTTTCCCCACCTGAACTGCTGGCAGCTCCTCAGCATCAACAATCAACTGAAAGGAGCTGAACTGTTCCCCCCTTTTGCTTCACCACTCACCCTTTTTTGGGTGAGCAACCAGAGAGCAACTGAACACTCTGAGGGGGTGAACCAACATTTTCCCATCAGGGTAAGCAACACACTTGAAAACAGAGAAAAAAGTTAAGACAACACATGATGTGACTGAACTAAGCCATCCACAGGTGGATTTTAAGGTCCCTTCCAGGTGGATTTTAAGGTCCCTTCCATCCCTGTTCGTTCTATGAAAGGAATAAAGATTTAAAGGAGACTGTAGATCCACCACCCCAAAGAGAAATCAACTGGAAGGAGCTGGGAAGAAGCAGGAAAAACTAAAACTGGAGACAGCAGAGGCAATTTGAGCTATTTTTCCACCACAGCCCTTATGAAATCAGAGTGGAAGGCAACAATTACAGTGATTTGGACGTTTCCCACTGGTTCCCAAAAATCCTCCTGAGCCAGTGGGAGCTGTGGATGCTGCTCCAGCCCCCACCACTGCACGGGCAGCTTTGTGGCTTTTCTGAAGCCCAACAAGGTGCTGAATGGCCAAGAAAACAAATCTACAGTGAGTATCCACCCTGATTTTTCAAGTGGAATATTCTGTATGCAGGAGGCTGCAAAAAAAACTCCTTCAGCTCTTTTTTTTTTGTTCCTCGAAGCGTTTGGTTGGTAATTAACGTTTCAAATCAAAATACTTCGAGCAACAGCGGAGGAAAGACAGGAGGCAATTGCCAGTTAATGATACAATTACAAACTGGGTTTGCCTTAAATCAGCTCCTAAAATGGTCTTAGATATTCCCAGAACGTAGAGATCAATGCAAGAGGCTTCGAGGATGTGAATCCGAGAGGGAGGAAAAAAAAAAAAAAAAAACCAATCTAAAATCAAATGGGACAGAATGTTAATGAATATAAACAATAGTTTGGGTATGAAACAAGGCAAGAACAGCGATTTCTGTTTAGTGAGTGGAAGCAAACGCCAGCAGCAGTAAATTGTAACAGAGCAGAAAGCTCAGAGTCATTAAAAAGGGGGCGGATTTGCTGCGTTAGCAGCTCTAATTTCACCCCTGTGCACTCGTGGGAGGGACTCACCCACTGGAACCTGCTCCAGGTAAGGAAAAAAACCAGTTTAAAGAGTGATAAAACTGCACAGGTATCAGAGAGGGTTTTTAAATTCCCACCACGAGCCACTTGTCTCAGCTCCACAATTCACAGGTCTCGCCTCGCAGGGAGTTTGGCCTGGACTGAACCCCCCCCCGTGAGGGGAACCCCTCTGAAAACTTCTGCACTTCCTTTGCTCCTCATCGTGCTTACTTATAGCCCACAGCTCTCTTCTACTCTGGGTTCAATTTGGAAAGAGCAACAAGGCAAATTCACAGGGAGAGATCAAGAAAACAAGGAAAAAAATAGTGGAAACGACAGGAGAAAAAAAAACATCGACCCTTCGACACCCACCGGTGTCCTTTTCCAAAGGGTGCACTCCCAGTTTGGGGGTGGGGGGAGATAAGGAATGTTTGCTGAGCAACCAGGAATTCAGTGTGGCCAAAGCCTGCAGCAAACAAAGCAGAGCAAGGAAATATCCAGCTGCAGTGACAAGACCTTACCTGGAATTTTCAGGGAGGCTTGGCAAGGTAAGGCTTTCAGGGAATCCCCTTCCTCAGGAAGAGCTTTGCTGCACTTTGAAGCCCTTCTGCATTTTTGCTGCTCTGGTTCCTCCCACTAAATAGTCACTTCAAGACACTAAACAGGCAGGGAGAGACATCCTAAACCAATATAGCCGAGGAAAGGAATGAACTGGAGCGGTTTGGAAAAGAGGTGGAGCAAGGAAAGAGGGGGGAAAAAGAGCCAGAATGGAGCACTGGCAGGGACACATCTCTGACACAAAAGAGCATTGATACTTTCCAAGCGCAGATCTGAACAGGCAAGGAGAGGGAAAGGCAGGCAGATTTCAATCAAGGGCTTCAGGATAAGGTTTCTGCTATTTAAAAAAAAAATAAAATAATGTGGATTGCAGGATTTTTATAAAAGTCGTGTTTACATACATTTGTTGTGCTGAAATTGAAAACGAGCCAGGAGAAATGAGTGTGTGCAAAATGACTGGTTACTGGAATATGCAAGCAAAGAAAAAAAAAAAAAAATTACGATTTGGACGTTTTGCCCTGCCCAGGAACAACCCAAACACACGTGTGAGCTGGGGCAGAATCATTCCCAGCAGCCTGGCAGGAGCAGAGTTTCCCAGATTCCATCACATTCCTGCTATTAAAACCACTCCAAAGGGGAATTGAAACGTTCTGTAGCAGTGAGAGAGTTTAACAGTGAGGAAAACTGCAGGAGTCAGGCTGGGAGATCAGGGATCAGTTTGTATCCTGAGTTAATTAAGGAACCACTTTGCCCCGAAGGGCTGAGCCCAATGGCAATGGGGAGCTTTTTCTGCAGGGAAATAAGGGATGAACACCTTGGAAAAAAGAAATGAGAGGTGGAATATGCGAGAGATCTGAGGCAAAACTATTCCTGAGAGGAACAGAGCACGGGATGAGTCAAGGACTGAGTGCTGGGAAGTCTTAAAATCATGGAATCACAGAATGGCTTAGGTTGGAATGGACCTTAAGGGTCACCTCATTCCAACCCCCTGCCATGAGCAGGGACATCTTCCACTATGCCAGGTTGCCTGGACAATTCAAGGGATGGAGCAGCCACAGCTTCTCTGGGCACTTCCTCAAAAAATCTTTGTCCCAAAAATCCATCCCATGATTTAACTCCTGAAGAGAAACTCCAGAGAGCCAAGACTTCTCAAAAATGGAAAAAAAAAATAGGGAAAGCACATAAGGAAGAGGCACGGAAAGGACAGGTGGGAACAGAGACTGGAACTCGGGGAAGTTCAATCCACCATGGAATGTTGCACAAGGCCTGGAAGGACACACTGAGTCCTGGTTTTTAGCTGAGAAGCGAAGAGAAATCCCAAGGGACCACACGTTCCTGGATGTGATATCACTGCCAGGCTCCACAAAAAGGGTGAAGAAGTCTCGGTGAGTAAGAGCTGGTGCTATTTGAGGCTTTGTTTTGGCAAGTAACAAAGGCATAGAGAAGAGCTGGTGATAAAACATTCCCTTGGATTGAGTGCACACAAGCACATTCCAATTAAATAAGGGATAAAAAGAGGTCAAGTGATGTAAGAGAGCCCAAGTTCAACTCTTTAACTGGGAGGAATTAAATCAAACAGTAAGATCAAGTGGGCTGAGGAGATGAGGGATGGGAAAGCTGCCATCTCTCAGGTCAAAGATGCAAAGCTATTTGAGAGCTGCACCCTCAGAACTAACCTCAAAAAAAGGACAACAGGATCAATTAAAGAGCCTCTGAATTATGGACAGGAAAGGATTCATTAGCACTGGCTTCAAAGCCAGCAAGGAGCAGGGAGATGTAAAATAAGAAGTGCCACAAGTCAAGCTGTGCCAGAGCTCAGCAAATGAAAACAAAAGGGCAGGAGATGGTTCAGGTACCCAAGCAAAGGAGAGCAGGAGGGGGAGGGAAGAGATCCTGTAAGGAGAGCTGGATAAAACCAAGCTTAACACCGAATTAAGAGTGGGGTAAGGACATGAACACGGGTGGAAGGCAAAGTGTGTCGTGGGGTTGGAGATGGAACTCCAATGTTTGGATGTGTTCTAATCCAGGGAACGCAGACAGGGCCCATCCCATCTCCATAAGAAACGGCACATGCAACAATACCCCCTCTGGAATGAGGCTGTCCAAGCAGCCCAGCAGCTGAGCATGGATCTGTGAAGCATTTAAAACTCATACTTAGAAGAGGAGGGAGAATCTAAATATTCAAGACCCCAACAGTACACAAAGTTTCCAGGAGAATTTGGAATAAAAGAACTTAATGGGCGAATGAATAAACTGGAATGAGGTGCAGACAAAGCACTGGAGGTGCCAACAGTCACCTGTGCTATTCCAGTCCACTGTTTCCTGTCTGGAAAAATTATTTATTGTAAAGACCTAAGAAGTGCAGCTGAGCTAATCCCAACTTCATTATGGATATCAATAGACTGGGAATTCTTCATTGTGGATATCAGTACACTGGGAATTCCTACATGACATAAAGATGGTGAAGATTGTTTCAAAGAATCAAGAGCGGTTTAAAGAGGACAGAAGTTATTTCAGGGATGGCATTTGGGTATGTTCATGATCTCAGAGAGTCCAGAGGAGGCCCCGGAGATGCTGCCAGGGCTGGAGCCCCTCTGCTCTGGAGCCAGGCTGGGAGAGCTGGGGGGGTTCCCCTGGAGAAGAGAAGGCTCCAGGGAGAGCTGAGAGCCCCTGGCAGGGCCTAAAGGGGCTCCAGGAGAGCTGGAGAGGGACTGGGGACAAGGCATGGAGGGACGGGACACAGGGAATGGCTTCCCACTGGAAAAGTGGAGATTT
>NW_020957174.1:10610-16598 GCF_003031625.1 Empidonax traillii | reverse complement strand
GAGATGCTGCCAGGGCTGGAGCCCCTCTGCTCTGGAGCCAGGCTGGGAGAGCTGGGGGGGTTCCCCTGGAGAAGAGAAGGCTCCAGGGAGAGCTGAGAGCCCCTGGCAGGGCCTAAAGGGGCTCCAGGAGAGCTGGAGAGGGACTGGGGACAAGGCATGGAGGGACAGCACACAGGGAATGGCTTCAAACTGCCAGAGGGAAGGGAGAGATGGGATATTTGGAAGGGATTCTTTCTTGTGAGGAGCTGGAATGGATTTCCCAGAGAAGCTTTGGCTGCCCCTGGATCCCTGGAAGTGTCCAAGGCCAGGTTGGCCTTGATCAGATCCTGATTCCCCGTGACCAAAACTGTACAAGTGAGACAAATACCTGGAAGCAGAGAAGGGAAACAGAGGAGGGAAGTGAACCTGAATAACCTGCTCCACAGGAAAAGACCAGGAGGGTTTGTCCTGCTTTAGCCAACAAACAAACACTGAGGGTTTGGAGAGGATATGACCTGTCCAAATTCATCCAGGGAAAGCAGGAGTTGGAGCTGCCAAATGAGGAGGTGGAGGGGACGTTTAAGCTCAGTGACAACACTGGCACAGGAAAAGCCTTAAATTCCCTGTCAGTGCAGGTGGATGGAGAGCAGAGTAAACCCAGGAGAGCTTTAGGGACAGGACACAAAGTATTAACACACAGTTCTGCAGCAAGAAATAGCAAAGTAATAAATCAGGGTAAGATTCTGTTCAGCACTGATTGTGGAAAATCAACTATCAGTCAAAATAAGTTAAATAAAACATATTTTTTTTTCTGACTCCTGTGACGGTGAATTTGATAAAAGAGCAGCTCAAATATTTAAATAAATCACCACACAAGTGCCAGCCTTTATACACAGGTTTTACTTCCCCTACTACAAGAGTCTTTCAATGAAAATGAGGTTCAGCACTTGCTGCTTGAGTATCCAGTGACACCAAGGTTTGACCCTGCAGCTCTTGCCAGCTCCTCCACATCTAAAAATCAGGACTTGAAAATAAACCAAAAGACTTCAACAATTTGTAAAATAAAAACTCTCCAGCTGGCAAATGATTATCAAAACTGTTAAACGGCATTAAGAAGAAGCCCAAAGCAGTCCAAAGTCAGCCTCTCAAATCCACAGCCTGCCATCAGCAACACCAAGTTTCCTGCACACTTAAAACCCTCTGTCTTCAGCAGAAGGTGACGCAGGAATTCCACAAGTATTCCTGATGTATTTTTAAAAATTAAGGGAATGACTTGAAAAATATCATTACAGCTCGAGGAGGGGTTTTTTTTTCCAGGTGGATCTCATGCCCTTGCTCAGTATTACCAGGGACTGAATGTCACAAACAACAAGAACTTCAAAGTGAAGTCTCAGCTTTCACATCCCAATTGGCTGGGCAAGGGTGAAGATGGAAGAATTTGGGTTCCTCTATTTGATCAAGCTTCTTAAATAAGAATTCAAACACGCCAGGCTTTATCTGATCTCTGTGAATTCCCCTCCCCTGGAGGTTTTCAAAGCTGGACGGGGCTTGGAGCACCCTGGGCCAGTGGGAGGTGTCCCTGCCCAGGGCAGGGGGTGGCGCTGGGTGGTCCTTAAGGTCCCTTCCCACCCAACCCATTCCCAGACCCAGCAGGGTTTTTGTCCTTCAGAGCAGCCCCACATCACTCTGAGCACACAGAGAGCTGATATATTTGCTTTTCCTCTGCCTCCACATTCCAGGCTTGGTTTTTAACATCCTCCCTCTTTCTACTCAGCATCGGTATCTCCACACTCACCTTGTTAAACCTGTCAGTAACTGAGCACCTCATTTTATTTCCCAGCACATTTTCAGACCCCCCTGGGCTGAGGCAGCACCAGAAGATGCCTCACACCTTTCCCCTCTTATATCCAGAACATCCAACTCTGTCTGCTGGGATGGCCCAGCTTGGACGACTCACAGAGCACAGCAAAGTGTCACCAGAAAGGAAAACAAAAGACACTTTTAAAGAATCACACATAAATGATGACCAGCTCTCACCTGGATTTTTATGGGCCAGGTGAAGTTGCTGACGTACACAAAGAACGTGATGTTGGGGTTGTTGCGGAAATCGAACTTCTCGTTGGAGAAACTGTCCTTGTACTCTTTGATGTTGGTTCTGGAAACGACTGGAATCTCCTCCCCAGCCTGTGTGCCAGCTGGTTCGGGAAGGAGGAAGGAAAAAAGTTTGGATGGGTATTTAAAATAACCAAAAAAAAAAAAGGACAAATCAGCCTGAGTTCTAAGGGTAAAAAGTTAACTATTCCTTCAGAAATTCTGCTCTTTAGCTGCACTGCAACACCAAAATCACTGCGTGCCAAAATGCTGAAGCATTAAAAATCAAATCTGCACCTTTTTATGTTTCCAAAACGCACTACTAACATGACAAACATAGTTTTTTTTAAACATTTCACCTCCTCCTTAAGCCCAGCCTTTCAGAACATTATTTATCAAGTACAGAGGTTAAAAAAAAAATTAAATGTTTTCCCAATTAAATTTGCATTTGTCAGAAACTGATAACTGAAACAAGCTGCCAAGATCAGGCTCATTTTACCTGCAAAACTTGTGGACCAAGTAATGTTGAGGTTGAAGTTTTTGGATGCGTTGATGAACATGTCCAGGTCTCTGTTTTGCTGCAGGAAGGAAACAAAAAAAAAGAAATTTTTTAGGATTTTAGGATAAGCAGTTGCACTGCACAGATCCCTCACAAACCTTTGCTACAAAAAAAATTATCTTGGACTTTGCTATTTACCTGAAGAAAATACATCAAGCAATAAAACTAAATGAGTGTATTTGCTGAAAGGAGTATTCTCCTCCCCAGGGAAAACATGAGAAAGAATAAAACAAGTGCAAAAAAAAAGTGACAGGAAGAACTGAAACACAAGATTTGGGGTGAAAACAAGGAAAGCATCTCAGCTCTGGAGCCAGGCTGGGAGAGCTGGAGAAGAGAAGGCTCCAGGGAGAGCTGAGAGCCCCTGGCAGGGCCTTAAAGGGGCTCCAGGAGAGCTGGAGAGGGACTGGGGACAAGGCATGGAGGGACAGGACACAGGGAATGGCTTCATAGTGGAAAAGTGAAGATTTAAATGGGGTATTGGGAAGGAATTGCTGGTTGTGAGGGTGGGGAGGCCCTGGAATGGATTTCCCAGAGAAGCTGTGGCTGCCCCTGGATCCCTGGAAGTGTCCAAGGCCAGGTTGGAGCAACTTGGGATAGTGGGAAGTGTCCCTGCCCATGGGAACAAGACGGCCTTCAAGGTCCCTTCCAACCCAAACCATTCCATGATTCTGTAATTCCACAAAACCTGAGTGGCTCAAAGGCTGTTCACACAGCTGGAAAAGAACGAACCGTGGCTCCTTACGAAATTTTCCCACGGAAATTTGGGACTTGCACAGGCCAAGGCAAGGCCCGGGGCCAAGAGGAGAGCAGAGGACACCCCTAGGGATGAGGAAGCTGGGAGGGAGGGTGGAGGATGTTACCTCTTCGGGGGTGGCCACGAAGTTGATTGCGGTGTAATAACGATCGTCCTCCTGGGACAGGCTGAAGGTGAACTGATAGTCGATGAGGAGGGTATCTGTAAGGGACACAGGGAGAGTTATCCCACCCCCTGGAATGAAACAACGCCGGCAGAGCGAGGCATGAAGGGATTTTTGGACAACCAGGAGTCAGCACGTTGTTAGGAACCACCCCCAGCCTGTGTGGGATCCCACACAGGGGACAAAAAAAACCCCCAAGCTGAGCCTGAAGGGGAAAGGGGTGGTTTAGGTTTGCCAGACAACAGCTGGTCTAAACAGAAGCTCATCCCTAAATACTGCAAAAACCATTTAAATAGTGTAAAAAAACCAATGTTCACGCCTAAACATTGTAAAAAACACGCCAAGATAGTGACTTTTGCAGCCTGCAGCACCTCCATGATCCGAAGGAATAGCGGGAAAATCAAGGAGATGTGCTATTCCCACTTGGGAGGGGACAAAGTCCCCCCCATGACAAGTTCCTCTGCATCAGTGGACTTCACTAGGAGGATTTCCAGAGAGCAGCTGGTTGTTGATGGACTCAGCTCCTATCTTGTCTGGAATTCATTCCACCCAGGCATTCCAGGGGCAGTTTTTTTTGTCTGCCTGGATGTCCTTCCATGCTCATGTTTACCAACAATTTAGGGGATGTATCCACCAGTCTCTTCCCTTTATTAAAACACCATGTTCTGACTTGCCCATATTCCCGAGGCCGTGGCAGGAACACTCCAAGCCATGAGGAACAGGAAATTATACACCAGGTGCTGTTTTTCCTCTCACTGCCTCCTGGACATCCCTTGTGGTTAGAGAAAGCCAGACAACCCGATGTCTGGAATCTCCAAGGAACGAAACCAAGCAAGACTGGAGCCCTAAAGCCCAAGATTCTTCCTGCAGGAGTTGGAATATTCTGCCTTTTCCCTGGTTTTTTTGCCCGTTTTTCCCACCCCTGCAATGAATCTGGTCATCCTTACACAGAGATTGTCACAAGGAGCCACCCTTGGCCTCGTTTGGCCACACCAGCAGGACCCAAACGAGCCAAAAACCAGCGGGTTGATCATTCCTGTGCCGCACAAACCCGCTGCTCGTGACTTCACGGAATCCCAGATCCCATCTCCCCGCCCCTGCCAGGCTGCTGATGGCTAATATTTGCAAACACAGCCTGGAGAGTTTCCATCAAGTAATCTGAGTCTTGGCAAAGGATCTCCTGGAATTGCACGGGAATCCAACTGTTCAATTCCGAGGAAACGTGGCAGTTTCGAAGCCCGTTTTAACAAGGAGCCAGAATTTAAAATAAAGAGCATTTTGCACTCAAAAAAATCCTCTGGGAATATATTTTAGACCAGATTTCATCACCAGTCACGTGAGAAACATCCAAAACTTTTGTTCAAACGATCCAATCATCATCACACAGACCTTATCAAGGACAGCACTTTCATTCTCTTTAAACAACACTTTGCAGAAAAAAATTAACTTTTTTTCGAGCTATTTTTCAGTCCTTCCCTTAATCCCCCATATTTTAAACACACGCTGAGGCAACTAAAACAAGCTTCAAAGGAGGTGTTTTAAACTTCAAGCACATTTTTTTTTTCATCTGCAAACACAATCCCAGGGGTACTCACAGTAACATGTTCCTTTGAGTGGATTTCCCTGATATCTGTTTTCGACTTCGCACCTAAAAAAAAAAAAAAAGAAAACACGTTTTTTAATAAATGGATTTTGGTTTGTTGTTTTTTTTTTGGTAGTTTGATTTATTCCCAGCCACTAAAATATCAGAGAACACAACCTGTGCTGATAACAGCAATGATTAAAGATCAATGTCTGAGCTGGGCTGGGCTGGAGGAAGAAATTGCAGGTTCTCTGCGAGTCAAACTCGCAGAGGATAAAAAAATGAAATACAAAATTCTGGATATCAACCTCTGCATCCACTTAGAGGGTATTTATTAGCTCTTCACAAAGCATGGAACTGGATTAGCTCAGTCAAAAAACTAATTTCCATTTACATTTACGGCCATTCCAGGATCCCTCCGATAAACGTTTGCTCGCGCGAGCGACGCTCTGAAAATAAACCCGGCGATGAAATCCTCTGGAATTAAATTATTTCCACTAACACTGCACTAAAAGCATTTCTGTTTCGTTACAGAGAAACCTGCAGCAAATTTGTTGCTCTAAAACCGCTCCATTAAACTGCTTGAATGTCAAAGGCTCATTTCGGGGAGGTTTTACACTCGCCCGGCACGGGGAGCGGGGGCTGTAAAATCCCCCAATTAAAGAGGAACTACTGAGGGAGAAAAAAATCGTGGAGCCAGCCCAGAGATGCTGCCAGGGCTGGAGCCCCTCTGCTCTGGAGCCAGGCTGGGAGAGCTGGGGGGGTTCCCCTGGAGAAGAGAAGGCTCCAGGGAGAGCTGAGAGCCCCTGGCAGGGCCTAAAGGGGCTCCAGGAGAGCTGGAGAGGGACTGGGGACAAGGC
>NW_020957174.1:8002-10342 GCF_003031625.1 Empidonax traillii | reverse complement strand
CTGGAGCCAGGCTGGGAGAGCTGGGGGGGTTCCCCTGGAGAAGAGAAGGCTCCAGGGAGAGCTGAGAGCCCCTGGCAGGGCCTAAAGGGGCTCCAGGAGAGCTGGAGAGGGACTGGGGACAAGGCATGGAGGGACAGCACACAGGGAATGGCTTCCCACTGCCAGAGGGCAGGGATAGATGGGATATTGGGAAGGAATTTCTGGCTGGGAGGGTGGGGAGGCCCTGGCACAGGTTGGCCAGAGGAGCTGTGGCTGCCCCTGGATCCCTGGAAGTGTCCAAGGCCAGGTTGGAGCAACTTGGGATAGTGGGAAGTGTCCCTGCCCGTGGCTCATGGAATGAGATGGTCTTTAAGGTCCCTTCCAACCCAAACCATGCTGTGATTCCATGCACAGTTTGGGGAGGGGTGGGCGCTTCATTTCTCCATCCCTTCCGTGTAACATTCCCAGCCGAAACGTTCGTAAAAATGGAATTCTTCAGGATTCTTTGGGACACCCTCCCAGGGGAAGCCCAGCTGGCTGCACCCTCAGAGCAGCCACTGAACCATCAGCGGGGAGAGATGGGCAGAGACACCATGAACACCACCAGGAAGGAACAGGGGGAGGATCCATGGTGGGACAAGGAGATTCCATGGTGGGACAGGGTGGGTTCTGTGGTGAGATAGGGGGTTCCATGGTGGAACAGGATGGTTCCATGATGGGAAAAGGGGATTCCATGGTGTGACAGGGGAGGTTCCATGGTGGGACAGGAGGGGTTCCTGGGGTGGCCGGGGCATTCCATGGCGGGACGGACACGACTCTTTGCTTTCAAACAACGAAGAAACAAACTCACAGCTGACACTCATCTCCTTTGATCCCCTTGGTGGTGCAGAAACACTTGCCAGTGTTGGTGTTGCAGACGGACGCGTGGCCGTTGCACTTGCAGGCTGTGGAGCAGAGGGGCGGGGGGGGAGGAGAAAACACAACACTCAGTGAGGCAAAGAGAAACAAACCCGACAGCAATTAAGCCCTTCAGTTGCCAAACTGAGCTGCACCAACAATTAACGTGCAGATGAAAACCCATTTGGTGCCCTTTTGCTTTCCTTTCGTGCAGCCAGAAATAGAACCGTGCGTCAAAACGGAGCGAGCGCGGCCCCGCCGCTGATGTTTGTGGGAAATCATCGCCAGACTGAGCTTTTCAGCCTCAAAAACTTATTGAACTTCCTCCCCCCGTTGACAGACAGCAGTGGGGGTGTCGTGGCTGGCAAGGGAAGCAACGTTTGGAACAGTTTGGGGCTTGCTGAGACATCTCGGCCGAGCTCGGAGCTCCTGAGAGAGGAGTTTGGAAATTGAAATAAAGCCTTTTCCAGGAATAAATAAATAGGAGAAAATAATGTGTCAATAGTCCTATGGAGAAGGGGATGTCATTATCAACAGTGCCAGCAGAAAACATCTGGTGCCAAGAAGATGATGGCCGTGTTGGAATTTGGGGCACATCCCCCCCAGTGTATTTTAGGAGAACTTTGAGGTGGATGCCACTGGGTTGTGGTTGAAGTAACTCAGCACAGAAGTCCTGGACTTCCCTCAGGTTTGGGGCCTGCCCAAAATAGCCCAGCTTAGAGTTAGACCCGAGTTTGCTCGAGATCCAACCCAGGGTGTCCCCACACGGGAGATTTGCTTCCCAAAAACGCTCCTGGGTCAGACTAAATGCTCATGTTGGCACACTCTGAGACCTTTACTCATAAAGGTGGAGAGGAGGAACGTGCAGAAAAACCCAATCCAAACCCAAATCAACAAATAAGAGCAAAAAAACAACACAAGCAGTTGCCTGGGATATCACTGGAGAAGAGTGGACAGAACAACTTTTTCAGCCTTTAAGGAGTTGTTCTCCCAGGGAAGGTGCATCCACCTGCAGCTGTGCATGGCAGAGGGTACAAAAACAGGACAGAGAAAAGTGCACAAAGAGAAAATCCCTTGTTTGTGACCCCTGGGCCTGCTGGGAACAGGATGCTTGAAAGTGCAGAGCCTCCTTGTTAAGAGACATTTTCCCTCTCATTAATGTGCCACTCAAGGTACCAGCAGATTCTTCGACATAAAGGCCCCATCCTGAATATTCCTGCCAGCCTTGGACCTTATTTTCAGGGCTCCTTTTGATGTGCCCTTTCCTTCTGTTGCCACATAATGGAAGAATATTGTATCAGGGACACTTAATTGTGCCTCTCAGAGGTGGGTGAGTGGTTTCCTAGCAGCAACACGGAGCAAAATAGGAAGAAGCATAAAGGCTTATTGTGGGGAACAAGGAGCCTGAATGAAAATTCGACAAAATAATTGTCTTCTGTGAAGGGAAACACACTTTTCATTAGT
>NW_020957174.1:0-7918 GCF_003031625.1 Empidonax traillii | reverse complement strand
AAGAATATTGTATCAGGGACACTTAATTGTGCCTCTCAGAGGTGGGTGAGTGGTTTCCTAGCAGCAACACGGAGCAAAATAGGAAGAAGCATAAAGGCTTATTGTGGGGAACAAGGAGCCTGAATGAAAATTCGACAAAATAATTGTCTTCTGTGAAGGGAAACACACTTTTCATTAGTGGCACTTAAAGAAAAATGAGTCCCAGCACTGCTGAGAATGTCCTGTACTTCCTTCCTCCTGCTTTGCACAAGGGGAAGCGAAGCGATGTTGGATCAATATTCAACATGCACACACAGAAAATTCCTCCTAATTTTTAAGTTCCATGCTGGTTTAGAGGCAGATTGCAGCGTCCTGAGCATTAACATTAATGTTTCCCCCCCCCTCCCTGCTCTTCAGCCTCGTGCTTATCAAGAAGCCTGAACGCTCAAATATCTCTATTTACAACGAGAGAATCTATTTCTTGATCCATTTTCCTCCGAGCCTACAACTAGAGATTATTTACTGAAGGGCTGGAATCTGCACAAAGAGACGTCTTCTCGTGCTTTGTCAACTAACTGTGAAAATTTCCTGTAACTGGGAAACCAACTGTGGATAAAATGTACTGGATGCCCTCACTGGAGTCTCCAGGTGATGATTTCCCTTCAGAGATGCCAGATCAGAAAAAAAAAAACCACCAAAATTTCTGGAGATGACTTTTTGACTGGGAATCCTGGGAAGAGTTTGATGCTGAACCACCTCACAGTGGGCTCTCCTTTCCACCTTCTCCACAAGCCCCAGGTCTCACAGTAACTCAGAGATGGATCTCTACTGCTCTTCCCGCGTTTCTGACAGCCCAGTTTCCCCCTGGAAACACCATCACCCACCAGCCCAAGGCCATTTTCCCATTCCACGTGCTCTCCAAGGCCTGGGGGAGCCCTAGGAAGAGGGGGGGGACAGGCAGGACACAGCACCAGCAGCTCCTGGGCCACCAGCAAAGGCTCCACGTGGATGTGTTGGGAAGCGCTGCCGCAGCCACAATCTGATCCCAGCATAATAGAGCCTTCCCTGGGCTTGCAAATAACTTCCTTATCTCCCACCAGCATATTTTCACGGGGAAACTTTAATCAGAGAATTCAAAACCCCTCCTGACTGCAGAGAAAGCACCTTGCAGCTATTTTTACATTTGATGTGCTGCGTTTTCCTGCCCTTCCTGATTAACACTCCTCGACTTGGACACCTCCTAAAAGCAACCTCTGAGCAGTGATTTACCTGCCATTTAGTGATTTACCTGGCCAGCTCTGCCAGCACCAGGGCCTGGCATGGGATGCAAAAACAGTCCTTTCAGGGAAATCACTGCAGCTTGTCAACATTTTTCCAACACAAAGGGAATACAACCTCGTGTCGGGATTTTTACAGGGGTACCTGGTGATGGAACAAGGGGTGATGGCTTTAAACCAAAAGAAGGCAGGGATAGATGGGATATTGGGAAGGAATTGCTGGCTGTGAGGGTGGGGAGGCCCTGGCCCAGGTTGGGCAGAGAAGCTGTGGCTGCCCCTGGATCCCTGGAAGTGTCCAAGGCCTGGTTGGAGCACCCTGGGCTGGTGGAAGGTGTCCCTGCCCACAGCAGGGGGCGGAACTGGGTGATCCTTGAGATCCCTTCCAACCCATTCCATGATCCCATGGATAATGACCCCATGGATCTACGATGCCTCACACCATCAGTGAGTGTGCAAACACAGTGATGTTTGTGTGTCAGGCTGGAAAGTACAACTACCACCTCCAGCACGGATGGGAACGCAGAGCAGCACAAAACATTGCTCACAAATGCACAAAAAGAGTGGGATCAGCAGATTATTAATGGGAAAGGAACAAGGGATGTAGCTCAGGGGAGGGGGAAAGCAGGAGCCTGGCTCTGCCAACCCTTATCTGAACAATTCCCCTCTGGAAAGCTTTCCACTGAGCAGGAATGACTGATGGGCAGGAGTCACCCTGGCTGCATCAGACAGGATGATTTGCTCTCCCTGGCCTTTCCCAGCCTCCTGCTCCCCCCTCTCTCTCCTGCCTCGCCGGTAAATAGCGTTAAATCACAGCAAATTAAAACCCTGGGCCCAAAGCGCTCCTGCCATGAGCTGCTGCTCCATCAGATAAAGGACTGAGAGCTGCTCCACAGCCTCTCAACACGTTTTCTAATTTGTTTTTCGGGCATCTGGATGGTTTCAGTCTGTCATTCGTTCACCTCCACAACAAACTGTTTTGGGGGGACAACCCTCACGAGGGAGAGCCCAAAGGAACTCACGTTGTGATCTGGTGATTGCACTGAGAGCTCAGGGTAGGGGGGTTTTGTTATTTTCTCAGGCAACTCAGCCTCAATTTATTCATGCCTGCACTTCAAATTATCTCCACCCGAAATGAGTTTACGAGTATCAGAGGTGTTTCATCTGCCAGATAACGCCGTGAAACCGAGTGTCAGAAACACCTTTTCCTTTGTACCTGTGTTGTCAAATCCTTTCCTCTAAGGAAGGCAGGCTTATCCTTCTATTATTTTTCCCCTCCCCTGCTTCCAGGACAGGAATGTGTCCACTGGGAAGTTTTCTGTAGCCCCAACCATCACCCTCTTGCTTGAGGAAACAGGATGTTCACACTCCACCTGCGGGCTCTCATCTTCATCCAAAAGGTCGGTGCCGCTCCCAGCAAACACATTAAATGAACATCCAAGGATTTTCTACTGGATTGCCTCCACATTTGGAAGGAGAAACTCAAAGTCTTCAACCAGCAGTGGGATGTCTGTTCTACCTTTCCAGCTCCAACTCTCTCACCCCACCCCGTGATATTCCATTAGTAGGATCCATGGGGATGGTGCTGTTTAACATCTCTGCTGGTGATGGGGACACAGTGGGACTGAGGCACTGGCTTCCCACTGCCAGAGGGCAGGGAGAGATGGGATACTGGGAAGGAATTGCTGGCTGGGAGGGTGGGCAGGCCCTGGCACAGGTTGGGCAGAGAAGCTGTGGCTGCCCCTGGATCCCTGGAAGTGTCCAAGGCCAGGTTGGAGCACCCTGGGCTAGTGGAAGGTGTCCCTGCCTGTGGCAGGGGGGTGGAACTGGTTGACCTTCAGGATCTCTTCCAACCCAAACCATCCTCTGATTCTGTGACTAAGGCTGAGCAAGAAGCCCCTTCCCTCACATCTGCACATCCCCTCTCACAGCTGGATTCTGGTTTACAGCTGCTCTTTCCACGCCACAACACTAAAAAATTAAAAATTCACAGCAGATCCAAACAAAGTCACGAGGCTGAGGGGCAAAATTCCAAGTCCTACACGTTCATTTCTCAATATTAACTGTACTGGGCTTTCAAGGAACATTTTTTTTTCCCCCCACTCTGTTAACTGGATCCCGCACAACCCAAAACAGCCCTTTGTGCCAAAAGAGTCCCAAAACACTTGACAAACTCGAAATGCAATTTTAACAGGGTTCTCCTAATCCTCCACTGAAAGGCAGCCAAGTCCTCAGCTGAAACACGGGGGCAGCCTTTGTGAAGGAGACAATTGAGGACCATCAACACACATTTACCAAATGGAACGGGAGGTGGGACCCAGATAAGCAGAAATCCGTTGGAGACACTGGGATTAACACCCGTTCCTTCCCCAAAACAGGCTCATCAAACCCTACAACACAGCCTCTTTTTTGGCTGTGGTCACTTCAGCTTTACAGAGGAGGGTAAAAAAAAATCATCGTCACGAGCGACAAAAGGAATTTCGTCCGGCTTCGATTCGAAGAGACGAGGGCTGAGCCTCGAATTATGACTTATGGGGCTGTAATTTGAGTTGAGACAAAAGAGGAAGATTTCATAAAGATTTCAACACCAACAAAATAACTTCTAGATCTTCGTTTGCTTTTTGACTTCTGGGGCTTCTTTCACCCCAGCTTGAAAACAAAACACAATATTCCAAAGCACCAGAAATCTCGGCCGCCAGAAATCTTGGCCACTTTTACCTGAGAGGGGTAAAAAAATGAATGATTTCTTTAGGAGAAGTTAAAAATTTCTGGTGTGGGGTTGTAAGGAGACAAAATGAATCATCGGGCTGTAATTTGAGTTGAGACAAAAGAGGAAGGAGCAGAGAGTGGGAGAACATCAAAGGGCTCAGGGCAGGGCAGATCTGAGGCAGCACTTACGCTGACACGTCCCCCCGTTGGTGGGATCCCCGTAGTAGCCAGAAATGCAAGTCTCACAGTGTTTGCCTGTTGTCAGGTTCTCACATTTCTCACAGATGCTCTCATTGACACACTTGCTGTGCCCATTACACTGGCAGGCTGGGAAAGAAAAAGAAAAAAAAAAAACAGGAAAAATGATGAGTATTTGTGCTCTAATTTAGTATTTGTGCTCAAATGGACCCTCAGGGGAGCGTGTTGTGCAGAGGGTGAATTTAAACCTTTTCCTGCACCTTTCAGGGAGATTTTTGCATGAGCTCAAAGAGAGAGGGGGGGGTATTGAAAATCTGGAATTCAAAGCAATAGATGGACAACTGATTAGGGGCACAGTTGGCTTGGAAGCTGCTGGTGGGATGGATTACAAGGAATGGGGAGGGGAGCGTTTAACAACAGCACAGGTCAGTTTTTTCCACAGGTTTTGTGTCAGGAACACGAGTTAAAAGTCGTCTCCCATTCATTCACCTGGGCACTGGATGAAGGCCCAGCTGTAGCTGCTCTCCACGGGGCACATGCTGACGTTGAGGACGGGCTCCAGGCTCTGCTTCCCCGCCGGGGACGGGCTGGGCATCCTGACGGGCCCCCGGGAAGAGCCTTCCATGCACTTTCCCTTGCCGGTGTTGGTGGGATCCGTGCACCACCCGCAGCCAGGCTGCTCCAGGCAGTGGGCACACGTGCAGTAGCCCGAGCAGTTCTCAGCTGTGAAAACAACCCCGAAATCAGGGAAGAAATCACACATTCCCCCCCCACCCCCCCAAAAAAAAAAGGCGGCAGCGAAGGCGGAAAGCCCCGCGTGGTTTTTGTGGCCTCGGTTTTTACCTCATCAAATCCACCCACCTTTATCCTGATATTCCCAGTAATATTTATTTGTATCTAAAAACATATTTATTCCAGGATCTCAGCTAACAGAGGTTGCACTAATCAGTGAGTGATGAAACAGCCTGAACCATCACACAGCACCCGCTCAAAACCAGAGGTTAATGTTCCCTCTCCGAAGCATCTCCCGTTGATTTACGAGGGATCAGATGATAAGAGGAGCCATCTGGAAGCAAAGGCTGAAAAACCAGCCTGTTTACCCTCTGTGAGTCCCTTCCTACCACATGTTTTAGTATCACATGCTGTTACTGTGAGCACTCGCCCGAGTCAAAGAGCATAAAAACACAAACCCAGAATGAAGTTCTGCCCTTTAGCCCTCCCTTTCTCCAGTGGAGATTGGATTTCAGGGGGGACAAAACTCCTCACAGGTACAAAACTTCCCCTGTTCCTTTGGCCAGGTCACCTTAAAAAAATAATTCTGTAGATTCTTGGTGTTGCAAGACGAGCAGACTTTCTGTCTTCATTTTTAAATGGACAAGATTTGCCTTTAAAACAGGACCAAAAAAAAATGTAGCAGAAGAAGGTTGTTTTCCATTATTTCAGCTTACTCATCTCCTGCCTGATGCTTCCTCCAACTTTTGACCTCTGGCAACAGGGGAAGTTCACCACTCTAATGTTTGACTGTTCCTGAAACACATTTTCTCCATCCCTTATATTTTGCAACACTTTTGAGCTGCTTGCTCCTGAAGATTTCAACATCAATAAAATAGCTTCTACATCCTCATTTGTTATAGATTTTTGGGGCTCTTTTGCACCAGTTTGAAAAAAATAAAAAGCAATATTCCAAATCTTGGTCACCAGAAATTTTGGTCACATTTACTTAAAATGGGTAAAAAAATGAATGATTTATTTAAGAGAAGTTACAAATTTCTGGTGCGGGGCTGTAAGGAGACAACAGTTCAGAACAAACCAAGTCTGTAAACCCTCATTTGCATTTTGATCAAGATTTCACCATCAATAAAATAACTTCTAGATCTTCATTTGCTTTGAGACTTTTGGGGCTTCTTTCACCCCAGCTTGAAAACAAACCACAATATTCCAAAGCACCAGAAATCTTGGCCACTTTTACCTAAGAGGGGTAAAAAAATGAATGATTTCTGTAAGAGAAGTTAAAAAATTTCTGGTGTGGGTATGTAAGGAGACAACAGTTCAGAACAAAGCACTTGTGTAAATCCTGATTTGGATCTTCATAAAGACTTCAACATAAATAACTTCTGAATCTTCGGGGGTTTTAGATTTTTTGGGGCCTCTTTCACCCCAGTTTGAAAAAAAAAAAAAAAGCAATATTCCAAAGCACCAGAAATCCTGGCCACTTTTACCTAAGAGGGGTAAAAACTGAATGATTTCTTTAGGAGAAGTTAAAAATTTCTGGCGTGGGGCTGCAAGGAGACACCACTTCAGAACCAACCACTTCTGCAAACCCTCCCTTAGGGTTTGACAAAGGCAAAAAAGGAAATCCTGCATTTCCACCTCCCTCCACGGGCAGCCAACCTGCCCCTCTCACCCAGGCTGCTCCAAGCCCACCCAACCCTCGCTCCGGGGAATTTCAAGCACGACCCACGCGGCGTTCCGACGACTCTTCCCATCGGAACACCCCCCCCCCTTTTCCCCCCCTGAGCAATGACTCACGGGGGCAGCTGCTCATGGTGTACCACTCCATGCACTGTCCGTAGGGGAAGGAGGCCACGTAGGCGTTGGAATCCACGCACTGCCTCATGTTGCTGCACCACATGCACTCGGAGCTGCCGCTCGTGCACTCCCCGCACGCCGAGCGCAGGGCGCAGGGGGTGCGGCACTGCTTGGCACTGTGGTTGGCTTGGGGGGGGGGATAAACACAGGGATTCAGACAGGAATTGCTTCCCAGTTATCCCAAATATCCTATCTGGCAGTGGGATCACATTCCCTCTTGTCTTGTCCCTCCCCATGCCTTGTCCCCGCCCCGGTCCCTCTCCGGCTCTCCCGGAGCCCCTTTGGGTGCTGTGATGGCTCTTGCTCAGCCTTCTCCTGTCCAGGCTGATCCTGTCTCTGCAGGGAATTTGCTCCAGTTCCCTCATCAGATTCGTGGTGTCCCCTGGACGTGCTCCAGCAGTCCCACATCCTTCTTACATTGGGGGCACCAGAATTGGGGGCACCACTGCACGAACCATCAAATGACAGAACGGTGACCTAAAAGGACCTTAAAGTCATCTCATTCCACCCCTCTGTGCCACGGGCAGGGACACCTCCCAGCATCCCAGACTGCTCCATGCCTCATCCAGCCCGGCCTTGGACACCTCCAAGGGATCCAGGGGCAGCCACAGCTTCCCTGGAAATGGTGTTAGGAGTGTTGGCTTTCTCTCTCTCTCTCGGCAGGTCTGTTGATGTTTCCCCAGTGAAGGGTTGGGAAGAACCCCAATATTTTAGATGAGCACACTGGGACCTGCTCTAAGTGACGGGATCAGTTCCCCACATCAAACAAGCCCTGAAAGCAGAACTAACTCAGGAGTTTTTAGTGTGAGCCAGCACATTATCATCTGTTTCAAGTGACTGTTCTCGGACCACAGAAACCAAGTTAAAGCTTAAATCAAAGTACTTCGAGTGAAAACACACAGAATTTGGAGTTCAGGTTCACATTTAGGATCTGCATCCTGCACTTCCATAAAGAACCATTTCAAGTGGTTCTCACTTAAAAAATTTTATGTAATCAACCAACTTTCTCAATACTTAAAAGAGGCACTAATTGGCATTCAGAAATAATCAGCTATAATGGAGAATGAGCAGACCAAGCCATCTGAAAAGATATGCAGTTCCTACAAAGCTGCAAGACTTTTCCCAAAAGCAAATAGCTTCTTTTTCTTTTTTTTTTTTTTTTTTTTTTT
>NW_020957173.1:43142-44958 GCF_003031625.1 Empidonax traillii | reverse complement strand
CAGGTTTGGCTCAGAGAACCTCAAATGTCAGGGAAAACCGAAGGAAGGCATGTCATCTCTTGCTCCTTCTAAGCACCAGCTGACTCAGCCCAACTGGTACAGTACTGGAGGCACCAAGAATAATCTCAGTTATTTAAGTTATTCTTGTATAGACTGGGGAAGGCCATGTATAATGTAATCATGCTGTGGATTTAAAAACTGGAAAAGGTGAAACACCATTCTGAGACTCTTCTTCCATCTGCCTGAGCATTCTTCAAAAAAAAATTTTGCAGTATCTTTCTTCTTAATTTCCTCACGTTTCTTAATTTGCATGTCAAATAAAATCTCCCGACTAATTTTGATGACACTGCAAGTGTTCAGCTCTGTGGATGATCACTCTAAATTGTCATATGTGATCAGATAAGCATTGCAAACTTCCTAACCATGTGCTTCATAGTCTAATGTGAAATGATTTTTCTCATGAAATTAAGAAAATTCAAGATCACTACAAAACTGTGTCCTTTGTTTGGAAATGCATTATGTGCAGTGCTGGAAAATGAGAGTCAGGTCAGGGAATCTGACTGAACTTCCTTCTCCCTCTGCCCCTAAGGCCTATTTAGCCTTGAGACATTTACCATATGCCACACATTATTTTAACCATGAGTGCTCCGTATCTTTATGGATATGGGACTGCCACTGGGCTTTCACTCTAAGTGGAATTTCAAGGTTATTTTTCTGAACCAGTTTAAAAATTATGGTGATGTTGCAGATATGTCAGTCTTGATCTTAGCATTGTTTTTGCTTTTTTTTTTCTTCATGAATAAAATGTCAGTATCTGTGAATAGCCATTTGTTACGTTGCAGCATGAACTTGAGGCAGAGAGCAGAGTGTGTGCTTATGGATATTGCCTGGCAGGGGGTATATCTTCCTTTAAGCTCTGGGGACTGTACATATTGCATTTTCATATTAGGCACTATGGTAGGCATCATGCTTTAGAGCTTAGCTTCCAGTCAGTTATCCTGCTCGGTGAAGTGATCCATACTAAAGATACTTTTCAGCAATATCTTGGCAAATGTCAAAGACACCACCTCTTTATCGTTAAGAATTATTTTTCCCAGTAGAGTGTCATCCTGGTTTTATATGACAGAACAACAGGAAGGTACAAATGTATGCTTTCTTTTCCTAGGATATTTTTGGTTTGCATCATAGGACATAATTTCACTTTTCTGAACATTGTGGTTGGCAGAACAAAGAAAACATCTAAGATCTGCAATGCTATTAGTACCTGTTACTTATAAACATGTGTTTGCATTAGTTCAATATGCTGATATAGCATTTTCTAGAGTTTTTTCTTTCTCCTCAAAAGACATGTTCAGAAAGGACTTTTTCATAAACTGAATTTGAGTACGTGTGTTGTATATCATTTAAGAAGGAATGAGGAAATGATATGGAAAGGTCATGTACAAGTTTTACCTCATCTAAAATGTAAGCTTGAACTGTTTCTTAAGGCCCTCTCCTTAAGGTCTGGTAACAAAAAACCTACCGGAGTGAGAGCTCTTGTTCTGGCCCATTCCCAGGGTCTTCTGAAGGTATTCCTTGTCTTGCTTCCCATTTGTCTGATCATGGGAGAGCCTATCACATAGGGCAGAGGGGTTCCTCAGCCATCTAGCTCCAGTACAAAGAGGGCCTCATTGTCTTTATCCCTCAGCCGCAGAGGGGCCAGGGAACAACTGAAAAATGCTGTAAAATGTTCGCCAGCACACTGCTGTCACCATGTGAATAGAAATGCTCAGCTTTGTGTTGTGGATACACCTATATATAAAACATAAAATTATTT
>NW_020957173.1:28146-42061 GCF_003031625.1 Empidonax traillii | reverse complement strand
GGTTCCTCAGCCATCTAGCTCCAGTACAAAGAGGGCCTCATTGTCTTTATCCCTCAGCCGCAGAGGGGCCAGGGAACAACTGAAAAATGCTGTAAAATGTTCGCCAGCACACTGCTGTCACCATGTGAATAGAAATGCTCAGCTTTGTGTTGTGGATACACCTATATATAAAACATAAAATTATTTGGGTGCTAATAACTTGCTGGCTGCCTAGTTTGAGAGCATTGCTTAACAGTTCTTACCCATGGATGCAGGACTTGGCCTGCTACCTTTTCCAGTGTATGCAAATACACTGGAAATTGTGAAGGGCCGTGACATTTTGTTTTGAGGGTTACACCCCTGCAACCTGCACCCCAGGGTGAAGGAAAAGGCAGGACAGTAAGAAACTGTGCTCAGACACTCTATATCGGGTGGGTGCTTGTAGAAGGTGGCAAGCACTGAGAGCAGCTCAGAGCAAAGCAGTCCCCCAGACCCGTGGGCTGACCAGGACCCTTCTCTCCACTCAAGCACCCACCTGGCTGTGCAACCAGTCTGGCCTCTGCCACAGGGATGGGAGGTACTCAGGTAAGAGAGACGATGTTCAGTTTCCCAGGAGGTGGAGGAACCTGAATATCTGGTTCTGCCTTGGTTCACACGGTCTGTTCGTTAAAGAGATCAAAGCATATTTATTTCTGGCACAAGACTTGATACAGATTCTTGTGGCTGTAAGTCAGCAGAGCATGGATGACCATCACATTCATCCTAACTCCACCAAGATGTCAACACCCCTCATCAATCCTTTTGGGAAAACAGTCTTAGCTACCAGACCAGCTTTCCCTATCAATTAGTTAGTAATGATCAAACACATCAAATTCTTTTGAGTATTTGTTATTTCTGATGTTTTATGGATTAAGTAATCTCAGATTTTCAGGCATCCATGTAAAATAATTGTGAAACAAGACGATCAACTGACTCATCTAATGTTTATGCCATAAAACATGGTTTGATTCAGCTTGGAGTTTCAGCAATGTATAGTTGTAGTTATAACAGAGTGGTGAATCACTTAGTCACTGACCATTTTGATGTTGCTTGCAGTCTGTGACTAGGAAAAAAAAAGTTTATGTGAAAGTTAGAAACTTCCTATTCCTTGGTTCTAAACCATTGTAATTAATTAACTGTGTACCCACCATTCTAATGTTCAAATAGCGTTATTTGTTAATTTTTTCTTACTTTCCTAAGGACTTTTGCCAGCTTGTGAAGAGGCTGGTTAGTTCACAGACTATTCCCCCCAGCTCTCTACCACATCACAAGCTCTGTCATGTGTTAGGGTGACTGGCATTGAATCATACTTTCTTCTACTGTACCTGTATTTTTTCTACCATAATCAAGTTTACTCATATTCTTTCCTGCATTTTCTTTATTTGAGTAATAATACTAATGGGATTTTGTGTGAGCCTGTTTCCACAAGAGTTTTATGTCTCTACTTTCTATTGTAAAGATGTGTTTTAGGTTTGTGAGGTTTTTGTTGGTTTTTTTTTTTTTTTTAATAGCAGACATGGGTAATCAGCAAGCAGCGTGCTTCATAAAATCCTTCGTGAAAAACTGAGTAGGATGCCTGCACTATTTGCAGTAGTTTACCAGAGATAAATGCAATGTTGGAGCTCTGATGCTAAAGCCACTGATTCTAGTCTTTCCTTTGCCTCACGCTTTTGTCTGGCAATCCCTCTTTGTCAGGGGTTGATCTGACATCTTAGAGGGTCAATAGACAAATCCCTGTCACGGTAGAGGTGCTCCCAAGTGCTGCAGGGCTTGCAGAGGAGCCAGGGTGACCAGCAGATCATGGTCGCCTGCTCGGGGTTTCCCCATGTGTCTCAACATTCAATGTGTATTTAGCATTCAGGCCTCAATTGGGCACCCAGGCTCCTTTGAAAAAAAAAAGTTAAAAAAAAGAGCAAGGGATCCTCTGAAACCAGAAAAGCCCATATTGTTTGTAACAGCTAGGAAGTGAACACTAAAAGAAGGAACTGCAGTTCATGCTGTGCCACTCACCTCGCCCTTTGGGATCCAAAGTGGGACCCTTTTCTGGGAGTTTATTCCGTAATGTGGCATTAGTCGGATACATCTTCGAAGCTGGTTGTGCTTTGAGCGGGGTTTGTACCAGGTGGCTTTCTGAGCTCCTTTCTGACCTAAATGACTCCTGCCTAGTAGGGTTTGGGCAGAGGGACATAGTACAACATTGCGTGTTTTCCAATGGCTTGTCATTAAAGCAACAGCATGTGAAAGGCCCAAGTTCATGTTCCTGTCCTGCCTGTTTCACAAAAACATGAATCCCTATGATCTACTCCTTAAGGGGATATCTTGACAAACAAGTTAATAGATACTTTGAAGGCTGAGGTCTCTTTTTTTTGTTTGTTTGGTTGGTTGGTTTTTGTCCACAGGTTTTTATCTGAACGTACATTTTTAAAGAGTCATCTAGATGTTGGCTCCATAGGTTACTGAAATTGCCTGCATATGTGAAAAACTGGGCTAATAAATGTAGAGTTATTTATGAAGTGTACACAGGGAAGAATGGAAAATAGCTTTCAGGTTACTGTGCTTACCTGAACGTCAGACAGCTGGGTTGAGTGGGGATCTGAATGTGGCTTTCTGACTCCACTGAACTAGTAAATGTTTTGGTATTTGCCATGCTGTCAAACAGCTTTCTAGCTCTTTGGGGAGCATCCAGTTTGCCACATACTAATATCAAAACCATATTTACAAGCAGATCATGGTAACAGACAGACCAGTATTGAGGGATAGCAGCAGTCCCTAAATGAAGCTGAAAGGTGCCCTCGTTTTTCTTGGCAAATCTCACCCTTGTCACTACTACCATGAAGCCCTGGAGGCCTTCTGCCTCTTTTTTTTTTTTTTTTCTCTTCAAGAAATGTTACTACGTGGTGTCAGGAGTCTTTCTTCTATAAATACTGCAATAAGTGGCACAAATGTGTTTTACAAGCAGTGTTGAACATTATCTTTCTTTTAAGAGCTGGGTAAATGCTAGAATAGCAGTTTTTAGAAATTTATGCTGCAGTAGGTCAGAGCATATTCCCACAATATGATAAGTAAGATCCAGAGAATTTTATGTAAAACCCTGGACTTCTACACATGCACACACAAAAAATTCTATTGATGTAATGGATTTTATATGGCAAAGGAAAAGGTTTGGGTTTGGTTTTTTTTTCCCTTTGGCTTGCAAAGTAAAACATTACAGTATGGATTAAAAGTTACGCACTTTAATCATAAATCAATGAACTAGTTTATATGAAATGTTAAGCCAGTGTTTTTAGGCATTTTATTAGAATAAAAAGAACTGTTTTGCAAGAACAACTTCAGCCCTCAGCCCAACTTACATGCTTAGCTGGATTATTATACCTGGAATTGAAATAAGGGAGTCTGGATCAAGACCAAGGAAAAATTAGATTGCAGTGGACCGAATATTGAAGTCAAAGGTAATTCTCCAACTGATTTTGGTAGATATGGGATATTGGAGCCAAGAGGGATGCTGCAAAACCTGACATTGTTTCTGTTATTAGCGCTGTGCTGAGGATATACCTGCTTCATATTTCACCACCTATTTGGTGGCCCTCAAGTCCTGATTCCGTCAGTGCATTTTATCCAGTGTCTCGTTGGGGGTTACTGAAGCTGTGCAAAGTATGGGGAAGCTGCAAGCAGCAGGCTGGGAGGAAGTAACTGAAACCAGGGTTTAAAGGTTGAAACTCTAATGCAGCATCCTCCTAGTAGGCTAGTTGTGAAATTCGAGACTCTAGAGCCAAACTGGTTATTCTAAGAATACATCGTTAAATATCTGATCACTCTACTGATGAAACAACCTAGATATTTCTGCACTAGAGCACATCAGTGGCATTATTTTCCTCGCCATGAAGAAAACCTGCATGGTCCTTTTAGATAATTGGGTTGCTGGGGTTTTTTCACACTAATTAAACAGAAAACGTTTTGAAGTGAAGTCAGTCACTCTCCACTGGCAAACTGCCATATGGAATGGTGCAGGGGCAGACACACAGCTCTCTTTACTGGCTACAGCGTACGGCGATGGGTAGCAAAAAAAAAAAAAAATCCATGAAAAATGGACTGTTCTGTGGAGATGTAAGTAATAGCAACATTAGACCAATAAAAATCAACAGTGTGATTTTTATGTGCAGCTGTAATTATTTTCCACTAAAGAGCATGTGGAATAAGTACAAAGCCCCGCGATTCCCATTGCCAGCAGCCTGCATAGCAGAACGGCTGCCTCCTCCTCGCTGCCTCTCACATACATCAAACAATTGCATTAGCACTTCTGCTGCCTTTCTTCTCCCACCCTCTTTTTTCACACAATTTAAAAGCTAAAGCAGAGTGGTGTTGATAGTTGAGCCTAACAGTGAGTTTTGTTTGAACACAGCTTATACTATCAATGATAATTCAGAAATTTCTGCATGCATTTTGAGGGGAAGTTTAAGCAATTTTAAAGACGCATTTCTCCATTTGCAAATAATAAATATTTTGTTCTGTTTAGTGCTTCTGAGAGCCCATCTTTGTGGAAAAGCCTGGTGCAGAAAGTTGGAACAGGATGAAATTCTCCCTCTGCTCAGAGGGATGTGCTCTACATATTTGTAGATTTAGAATACGTAGAGTTCTAAAAAACACTTGTAGAAGAACAAATTTTAATATTTCATCTTTTTTGCCACCTCACAAAATCACAAAATATGCTGCATTGGAAGGGACCTCCAAGGATCATCAAGTCCAACTCCAAGAGTCACATTATGTGCCTGAGATTATTGTCCAAATGCTTCTTGAACTTTGTCAGGCTTGGTGCTGTGACCACTTCCCTGGGGAGCCTGTTCCAGTGCCCAACCACCCTCTGGGTGAAGAACCTATTTCTAATATCCAACTTAAACCTCCCCTGACACAGCTTCAGGCCATTCCCTTGGGTCCTTTCACTGGTCACCACAGAGAAGGGATCAGTGTCTGCCCCACTTCTTCCCCTCACAAGGAAACTGTAGACTGCAGTGAGGTCTTCCCTCAGTCTCCTCCAAGCTGAAGTTGATGCTGGCCAGAAACATGGGGGACAATAAAAAGAGGTTTTTTTTCAAATATATTTATAGCAATAGGCAGTTTAGAAATATCACTGGCCTGTTACCTTTACTACTGTGAGAGGAATTTTTAAGGAATAGCAGTTTAGTAACTCTAGGTGCTTTCTGCAGACAACTGCTTTTTTTCTTGACATGTTTTTAATAGTAATTGGATCAGGCTGCAAATATGTGTAATTAACTCTTTATAAAAGCTATTAGAGTATAATCATCCTTCCATCTGGATTTTATGTTCTGGCTCTTAATGCTACAGATGCTTTAAAATACACAGCTCCAAGCCCTGCTCTGTTCCTATTAGCTGGAATAGCTGGAGGCCTAAATGTCTTTTTTTTTTTTTTTTAAGAGGTAGGGTGAAATTCTTGGGATTTCAAATGTAAGTACTATCCTTACATAGGGGATGTGTTTAGTACTGTGGTTATAGATAATTCACCTACTGATATGACTCCAGGGTTGCTCCCATGAAAATTACTGGGACCTTTGCCATCAAGTTCAGCACATACAAATACATGTATGTTTTCTCATGAGCTTCCATAGCGACCTTTCTCTGTCACTGAGTCAGTACATCTTCTACAAGGGCTCAAAAGTTGTGGTCTTATATAATGCAGATGATACTCATAATTTCTAAATAAAAGCTGTGGCCATCATTTGGTATTTTCAGAGGACCTACTTTTGTAAAGAGAAATGCAGAGTAAAATGAAAGTGTGCTCTTGAAAAGCGCATCCCTTTCAGATGGAATATTTGAGGAAGTCTGTGGGAGTTAGTATCCAATTTCTGGTATTTTAATAGGATTTAGGTGCCTAGCTCCTATATACTCTTCAGAATCCCTCAGACTTATTTACTCCCCAAGATTGTCAATGAAGACCAGAATCCTGCTGGGCTAAACCACTAACTAAGTGGCAATTTCTACCTGAAAGAATCCTATATATATATATATATATATGTATATGTATATCACTTCAAACATAGGATCTGTTCAAAGAACAGAAACCACAGATTTGTGTAAAAATGTCTTATGCCTACAATGAAGAAAAGAAATATTTTGTCCTGCTGTAGTGTTGTTTATTTGTGCGTGTGGGGTTGTTGTGTCTGTTTTTTTTTTTAATTTAATCATCATTGAATGAATACAATTATCTAATACATTGTTTTTCACAGAGATAAATTCAGTATCTTGGAATTAGCCAAAGGGCATATGACTCCTCAGGTTTCATGGCAGGTATACAAATGTTTATTGAAGAGAGAAGCATTTAGGGACATTAATCCATACTGCTTGTTGAGGCATAACTTACTGTTGCCCTTGGGAGGGAAAAACACTCTGCACTTCTGTGTGTGTGTGTTAATGAACACATATTTAATATACTGGCATGTTTTACTTGCTACAACACTCAGGTTTTCATTTTCCACTTTTATTTAAACTCAACTCTAATGGCACTAGGAAGTCTAAAATAATCTGAAAAACTGAACATTTAATAGAGCTAGTAAGCAATATCTGTGTTTATTTCCTAACTACTCTCTACATGTATCTGAGAATGATCCTATTTATTATCTGTATATGATTCAAAGATTATCATAAGTATAAAAGTATACTCAGGGGAAGAGTAAGTAGGGATAAAAAAGAAAGAAAATGTTGTGATATGAATTATTATTACTCTATATTAGTGAAATCAGTTTTGTGCTTTGAACAGTTTCTCTTAACTGATTTACTTGTGAAGTGTATGTATTTGGCAATGTCTGGGCACTACTGAACTCCACAACTTTCCGGTACCTCTCTACCCCCATCCTATATGCTTCTGAACTTTCTAGTGCTTTAGAAGTCCACACTACTGAAAATTTGACTGTTTAATACCAGTTATCACATTTATGTGACTATAAATAGCATAACTTAACAGACCTTTCTGGCATTATCCTGCAGGTAATTTAAACTGATCACCAACTGGGATAGAAACTTCCACAGGAGAAGGGCAGTAGGGAGCTGGTGCCTTTCACTGAACACCAGACTTGCCCTGTTACTACAGGGCACTGTTACTCTTTTCCAGATACACGTTCACTAGGAAGGGATATGTGCTTTAGGGAACTGAGCCAAAATACGAGCCTGTTCAAATATTCAGTGCATGAGGCAACACAAAGCATTTCTATATTTGGGAAAGTGTGCTGATTTTTTTCTCATACTAACTATGGTAGAGCTATGTATCAGAGGTGTCTGTGATGTTCATAACAATGCTGTGTAATAATAGAGTATGCAATGGATAATAAATATCCTTAGGACATAAGAAAAAAACCTAATAAATTCATTAAGCAGACTAGATTTCCAGTCCCTAGCAGCAGACCTTGCACTTAAATCAAAATCCCAACATGGGTTTCAGCATTTGTCCATCTTTAACAAAGACTTGAATATTTTTGGAAACTGACTTTACAATAAGATGTCTGAATAAAGAAAATGCCCTTGCTTCCATAAATACTAAGTATGAAGTTAGGCATAATAGACATGAATGTGCAAATGGATGTATCTTGGTGTGTCTTTGCATCTCAGATTGATTGCACATTGTGAGAGATGGTGGCTTGATGCCTTCTCTCCTGGAGCCCTGTGATCACACAAGCCAGTGCAGTGGCTGATGAAGCAAAGCTGTCCCTGCTGCAATAGCAAACTGAAGTGAAATGCAAGGTACCAATTTCTTTCAGACTTTGGTGCCAATTTGGAAATTTCCATGCAAATGCTACTCTGAAATGCTACCTCAGATTCACACAGATCAGCCTGAGGTTGCATTGCATGTGGCAGCAAATACCAAGTAAGGGTGGTACTGTGGAAAAGGTAATGAGGTCAGGCTGAGAGCTTTGTTCTAACCATAGCTCAACAA
The DNA here is from genome assembly GCF_003031625.1 of Empidonax traillii. Taxonomy (NCBI): domain Eukaryota; kingdom Metazoa; phylum Chordata; class Aves; order Passeriformes; family Tyrannidae; genus Empidonax; species Empidonax traillii. The sequence goes on along the minus strand of NW_020957173.1, from coordinate 34,104 downwards.
GGGGCTGCTGATTCTTTTAGTCCCCTATGTCCATTGGCCACCTGTGGCCTCAGACATGACACAGGAATGTGCACACTTGAGTATTCAGGCACACCATGTTGTAATAGCTCCTAAACAACCTGCCTCCTAGATTAAAAAATTGAAAGTTTTAGTGAAGTCTAAAATACTTTAATTTTGATGTGGGTATGTCTTTACTGTTGTATTGGCATTCGAGGTCTGCTACGGGTGATTTGTGTGACTGCTAAAGATGTAAAAACGAATGTGTTTTTTTTCTGTGCTTGGGGAAATATGGAACTGGTGTTTTATACAAAGACCACATCCTTTGCCTTCCTGAAAAAGCGCTGGTGACCATTCAAGTATAGCTTTCCAAATTCTTGCCCATGTCACCACTGCATTGTGGATATAAAGAGATAATGCATGAGGGAACTCAGAACTATGTATTTATTTCCAGGATGTTCTTCCAGGAAGATTCCTCCTTGTGAAGATCAAAATTGAAAGGCTGTGTGGAAGAACATCAGTAACTGGATGAGTTTATACATTTTTCTGGGTGTTGCCAAGATGCTGGTTATAGATCATACAAGCCGATTAATATAAAATTCATGATGTATTCTTCTGATTTTGATATTAATTCTTATTATTTGGCCAAAATTTGAAGATTATCTAGATATTCTTACTAGCAGATTTATTTATTTTTTTTTTAATTTACTAAGCCGATGAAGTGGAGAAACAAATATTTTCTCTTCTGTAAAGTCAGTATCAGTTAACGGGCACCTGAAGAATGGGCATTTCAGGGGAGAAGTGAAAAGTATGGCAGCAGAAGTGAATGGGAGAATTTGGGAAGGGAGTGATGATAGAAAGCTGACTTTTCCCCTGGGTGAACAGTACCAACCAAAACCAGTGGTATGGAGTATCTGTAACAGTTTCAACAACAGACCAAGGGCCCTGCAGTCCATCTGTGCTGGAAGCCTTCTCAGCAACTGATCTTTTAGGTGTTATACCAGATAATAGATGTTTGCACCTTATACGTTTTGGTGTATTAATGTTTACACCTGGGAATTCTACATTCCTCTGATTAATCTCAGATCATGTCTACCTCATTTTTTTGTCTCGTCTGTGGTCTTTTATCTGCAAACAGAGAAGTTATGGCTCACTATACATAGGAGGAAAACTTTCATAATTCCATGCTAACTGAGCAACTTGAGGTCCTATTTAGGCCAAGGCAAACTGAATTAATGAGACTTAAATGCAGAATTTGCTCAGACCCCCAACTCTCTCCAGGGTCAATGGTACTGAAGAAAGCTCCTGCTGTGATGATGCACTGGAGTCACAGATACCATAAAATGCAGCACACATTACTCTTTTTTAATCCTCTATTTTCTGGTCCAGAATACCACCCTCAGACTACATTTTCGATGCCAGCACTCAATCTGTTTCAAATCAAAATCCAGTTTCCCTTTTCAGCAGATTTCCTTCCTTTTCCTATTTTGTACAAGTGATAAATAACAAGGCTGAAAAGAATGTGTGTCAACTTCAATTTTGCCAAACATGTCAATGTTATAAAAATGATCTTTAAAAATATCCCTAGCAAAACCAAAATATTTCCACAATTTAAGTTAGATTACAAAACTGAACAGATAATTTACAAATAAACCCTGGTAGCCTGGAGAACCAAAATATTTTATTCAAGCTGAAGAGCTCAGAATGAAAAGTAAAACTGCATTCATGCAGACTTCTGTTGTTCAAATAAAAAGGCATGCAAACGGACAAGGCAGCTATTGGAGGCTTTGATTAGATGCTCTTTGTGAAAATACAATGCTCAAGTCCTTCAGAGTCCTTCAGGTTTATGTATCCATGTGGAGCTTTGGGGATTACAATGGAGAACGAGGAGTTTGCTCACCTACTGCGGGATTGGACTCTCAGTCAGTGTGCACAGATTTTAGTGGGGAAATACCCCTGTGAGTTAGTAATGTTATCTTCTTCATCAAGACAGTTTCAATGAAACAAATAAATAAACTTACACTTTTCCAAAACTGCATTCTACGATTATGGCAAATTTCTCTAAGGAAATGTAAACAAACTTATCACTAATATAATTTATATGAACACCGGAGAAGTTGAGATTTTTACTCTTTTGATTATACTGATAACAATAAAGCAAGAAGCCTACATATTGACAGTGTTTAAATCAGAATAACTAGAAAAATGTATTCACAAAGCTGGTTTGTTAATGAGAAATCATTTTGCTGACCTTCTCTGGTAGATATACATTCACTGGTGTCACAATTTCCAGCAATGAACGATGACAATATCTGCATTAATTGTTGGAAAGGGAATAGAAAAGCCAAAATAGGTGAACTGAAACTGTATTAACAGACTAAACAAGGCGAAAAGCCAGGGTATGGGAATTGATCCTTTTTTAATGCCAAACTGGAGATTTTTCATCAAAGGTAAATTCATGTCAGTTATCTCACTAGAGGGAGAGTCAAATAACCTCTCTTTGTTAAATTTAATCAACTAAATTTTGAAGTGTAAGGAGCATTTATCTTTCTGAATGAATAGAAATTCTCTATTTGTAATTGTTCTTTCTGGCCTCAGTAGTGAAGATGGTTACAGTTCTAAAAAGTGGTGTCATTTTTGCCATTGGTGCTGAGGGAGCCAAAAGACAGAGTATAAATCAATTTACAGCATGTTTAAAGTGGGGAACAAAATGCATGAACAGTAATTTAAAAACTGCTTCAGATTATTATTCTTTTACAACTAACTAAAGTGGGCTTCAACATCCTTTGAGATTTCAGTGTTAGAGTGATAAAATTCATTGCTTTTAACAAAAGCAGACCAGTTTCAGTATTTATTCAGTATATTGTACATACATAGCACTATACAGGAAGTGGAAGGTCACTTGATTAATCCTTGTTCCAAAGGTGTAAGTGGATATGATCGTGTGCAATACAAAACCAATACATATTGATTAACATGACAATGCTTCACTGAACAGATGTCTTTTGAAAGGAGAGGAGAAGCAACTTGGTACAGGAGGCTTGCTCTGCACGCTTCTCTTATGGTAAGGTAAACCAGGACCTGATCAGAGTGCTTCATGGTCACTGTGGTACAGAAATACCCTTATTGCCAACCCGGCTCAAATAGTATCACGAGAGAAAAATTTTAGTGAAGTCCGTACAACACCTGGACCTCCCAAGATGCCTCAGAGAACCCCAGTGACAAGGTTAGGTTGTTCTCCCAGACTGGTCACGAGTCACTGCATGGCATACTTAGCTGTTCTCAAGAACCAGTTCTTTTTAGGCTTGTAAAACGCTCCTACAAAACAGACTAATCTGGTTTACCCCGAAAGGATTCTTTATAGCTTGGACCAGCCCCAAACGCCATGCAGTTAGTCACTCATGCAGGCAACCACTGAGCGTGTAGTCTATTGAATAAGGCAGACTGGCACTTCTCTGTGCCGGAAGATTTGTCTCAAGAATACAGAGATGCCTATTTGGTGAGGGCCTGAGGCCTTGAAGAAGGTTATATAAGGATACATGCTCAACTCTGATGGACATAGCTGTTGAAACTGGTTTGATCTCCCATCTCAGCTTCCCCTGTACCTGCCTGTGATGAATCCATACATGTGTGGACAAAAAACCCAAGTGATAAAAGTGTGAAAAACATGCATCCCTCTTAGTTTTTCGGAAGAAGGCAGCATCAAGCATGGGGATAATGTGAAATCATCGATCAGGAAACAAGGCAAACAGAGAGAGAACGCAAAGAGCTGACAAATAATGCAAGGGAATCAGATGTGTCAATTGTACTGACTTTGATGATCATTTTTTCTCAGTCAATGAGAATGTCTTATTCCTGGCAAATCCACACATCTCTGAATCTCAGATTTCCTTTTAATGCATTGTTGTGCTAGCAAAACCTAATGAAGATTTTGATGAAACACCCTGTCATACAGAGCAGCTTTCTGCTGAAGTCACCAGGGCCACACCACAAGAAAACTGGCGAGGTGGGGGAGGGAAGAGAATCAGCTTACGTGTGCTTGGGCAGATACAGGGTGTGGTGAACACAAGTGTTCCTCTTCCAATACTTCCTACAGCTATCTGCTGGGGCCTCAGCTAGCAAACCTATTTAAAAACAGGTACTGCTCGATGCTTATACTTAGGTCAGTGTTTGGGGCTTCTCCCCCTCCCCCAAAATCGATAGAACACAGTTTAATATTGGAAAAGGTGACATTGTTCCATACAACCTCTAGCTGCTGGTTCTGTTGTTTGTTTGCCTTTGTCACTGGGCTGATCAAAGCCTCAACAGCTTCACTGGATGTATCACTTGTGAATGTGTGTGGAAGTTCTGCTTCATCACAAGAGCTCACCTTTCAGGGCAAAGCATGCAGGAGAGCTTATAGAAACTGGAGAGCCGGAGTTAACCATTAGGAGGCTCTGTGAACCTTCAGCTGAATACATCTATGAGATGCCTGATTCAGCAAAACACGGATTCCTCTGCCTCTAAATTCAAGCCTGTCTCAGCTAAGCAGGTCCATAATTTTACTTATATCCACATCTTCATTGAGATGACTCGTGCTCATGGAGTTGAGTACATGCTTAAATATTTTGCAGGGTTATGAACTAGCTCTCAGTAAAATGATCTGGTCACTGCATGCTCTCATTTGAAATTCCCAAATTGGGAAGGCAGGTACTTTCAGTAATGAACACCTACTCTTGAGGCAGTGTCATATGAGATCTTTTGCCTTTTAAATGGGGATGACAGGTTACTAAAAATCTATTTCTCTCCATTCTCTCACACAGAATTTTTTGTGGTGCTGCTGTGGGCTGCATATGCCAAACTTTCCTCTGTGATTATAATATATTTCATCTGGTTTAGGTTTATTATCTGTTTAAAGAAGAAACATATTTAGGTTTGGTTATTGCATTTCATTGAACAGACTCATAAACATATTGAACACTGACAGCTACATTTAAATATAATAAGGTATGGTGAATTCACTTGTTTGGAAGCTTAGCTCTTATAAGGACATATTTATAATTATTCAGTTTCTTCATACTTTCATACCAAGTATGACATTGACTTCTGTGCTCTCACACTATTCTTATTCAGAATTTCAGCAGAATTTCATTGTTGTTACTAAGTTGTAGCTATATTTTATGGAAATCTGTTTCACTCAAAATTCTTCAAAACTCACATTGACTTCATTCTGATTTGCATTTCTCTATGTTACAGAATGAACACACTTTATTCCTGCTGAGACTGAAGTCTGCAAAGTCAGTGTGTTTCTTCAGTGCAAGAAGTTATGCATGCCAATTTTTGGTATATGAAGGGATGGGGCACATACTTGCAGCCTGTCACTTTTGAGATGCCACTCATTTTACCTAAATGTTTTTAATGAGGCAAGGTGGTTCACTTGGGTACGTGATACAGGAGGGATCGTGTATACACTGGCAAGAAAAAGCAGGGTATGAAAACTCAGTCATATTCCTTGAAGTATTATCCACGGAGAATGTGATTATACCTTCTTCTGAATTGAATAAGGAACTTCATTCATTACACCTAAACGCCACGTAATTGACCTCTGCCCTCACCGGATATTCCAGAGAAATCACTCCTGCTCTTACAGCGGTGCAACCGAGACCTGTTTTTGGCGTGGAGCTGCTTCTTAAACCTCGTTTCCTCGTTCCCTCCCTAGGACCGGGAACGCGCCAGGATGGCGATGGAGCAACTGGGAAATAATTACAAAACCCGTCTCTTTTGAAAAAAAAGAGGACGAGGAAGTGAAATCAGAGGGCTCCACCGCCCTCCGGGAAAGGGAAAAAACCCCCACATACATACAAATCTGTGAGCAGATGGTGAGTGTAAACACACCGGAGTGGAGCTGAATTCCTCCAGGGGGTGGCGGGGGGAACGGACGGACGGACGGACGGACGTAGTCGGACTTTTCCCCTCTGCGCC